>NC_088801.1:80406372-80422344 GCF_011386835.1 Chrysemys picta bellii | reverse complement strand
TCCCTAGGTGGCTGGTTGGCAGCTAAACAGCTAATGAGCCTGATAAAGGGTTACCCGGGCTCAGCTGAAGGGTCCTAGAGACAGGAAGCCACTGAGGAGAGGAGAGGAGATCCGATCCCATCCCATCCCATCCCAGGAGAGCTCCCAGAGCAAAGACCCTGGAAGGGGTGCTCCTAGAGAGAGGAGCTCCCCTTAGGGAGAGGAGCTGCCAGAGATGACATTGATAGAAACAGCAGCTGAATGAAGACAGAGCCCTGCACGTGAGGGCTGCAGGGAATAGAGGTACAGTCTGACCTGAACCCAGCTCTGGGAAGGAGGGCTGGGGGCTCCTGACTCAAGGAGAGTGAGGGCCTTGAGTTCGAGCCAGAGGCTGGAGCAGAGTGAAGGAAAAGATTTTATTTTGGGGTTTAATTGAACTCAGAGTGGACCCCAGCAGGGGACTTTTGTCTCAGAGCTTTTGGACTGTGTGGAGCAGTTTAAGGAGTTCTGAAGAGGGTAAACTGAGGCAGGGCAGTGGCAGGGCCACCCAGAGCCAGCTGAGGAGGAGCTTGGGGGTGCCACACCATGATGAGTCTGCACAACTGCCCCCCCCCCTTTAACAGAACTGCTGCCCGTTCCCCATGCGGACAAAGCCTCCCTCTCTCCGGTCTGTCTGCGTGGGCCCAATGGAGCCTGCGTCCCTGAGTGTGAACCTGGAGCAGCTGAGCACAGGGTGGTGCCTCCCACCTGACTCCTGGCCTCCTCATCCCAGCTCCCCGGTGGTTCCCTCTTCCCTGAAACCTGTGGCTGTCTCTGAGCCTGCTCCCCCTGCCCCACCCTGGGGGTCCTGAGCCCCCTGATGGCTGGATGCTGAACTGGGGTGACCCAGGGCCCAGCACGGCACCAGCAGTGTCACTACAATACTGTCAGACCCAGCCGTACAGGCATCAGGGTGCACTGGGATCCTGGCACTACCTCAGCGTTTGCGGCTCCCCTTGCGGGGCCTGGTCCGCACTCAGACCGGGAGCCCTTCAGGGCCGGCAACCTCTTGTTCTGTCTCTGCAGGGCCTGGCGCACTCACGGGCGTGATACCAATAATAACGCTCACTGCCCAGCCCCTAAGGGCTGCGTGACAGCGCGGGGCCTTCCCCATTTCACACGGCATAGGCACCGACTGCATGGGTGCTGCAGGGCTGGAGCACCCTTGGGGAAAAATTAGCATGTGCTCCACACCCACCAGCAGCCAAGTTCCCCTCGCCTTGCGTCCTCCCCTCTCCCGAGCACTCCGCATCCCCACTCCTTCCCTCATTCCCAGCGCTTCCCACCACCTAACAGCTGTTTGGCAGCGCTTAGGACTTTCCGGGAGGGAGGGGGAGGAGCAGGGATGCGGCGCGCTCAGGGGACGAGGCGGAGAAGAGGCGGGGCGGGGACTTTGGGGAAGGGGGTAGAATTAGGGTGGGGCGAGGGTGGTGCAGGGGCGGGGCCATGGGGGGGGCAACGAGCACCCACGGGACAGAGGGGAAGTCGGCGCCTATGGCACACGGAGACCCAGGAGTGCAGGGAGCCCTGGTTACTGCCCCACACATTCACCCAGCGACTCCCCCGAGCTCCCAGACACAGGTCCCAGGGATAAGAGCGCGGGCAGTCGAGTGGCACTGACCGGTCGGGGGCTGGTGGGGTGGGTGGAAGGAAAGGGTTAATCCCAGCATGGTGGCACTTTGCTGCATGGCCCTGCCTGGTCTCTGCCCTCTGGGTGCAGTACAGGGCATGTGTCTCTGAGCAGATCCCCGCCCCCTCGCCCGGCCGTTTGCCCCAGACACAGAGAATCCAGGTGCCGAGGGAAGGAGCGGCCCCAGCAGCGCCGCATTGGCCCCGGCACAGGCTGAGCCTGCGAGCGCAGAGACAGAGGCAGCGGCAGAGAGGGGGGCTCAGCCAGGCAAAGCAGCAGGGTCCCCACCTGCAGGGCAGGGGTCAGCGCTGGGACAACAGGCCGGGCTGGGTCAGGGGCTGGGAGCTCTGGCAGCGAGCGCGGTACCAGCACAAATGGCCCTGCTGGAGACCCTGGGCCTGGCCAGCGCGTCGCCCAGGACCTGGGGCCCTGCCCAGAAGGGAGCCCAGGTTGCAGGCACCACTGGGGGGTGGTGCCAGGAGCAGCTGCAGGGAGTGAATCTCTTCCAAGGGAGGGGGCTGGAGTCATTGATACAGAATTGACCACAGTTACCTGCAAATCCTCGGGCTCTTCTGAGTCCTGGAACAACCAGCAGAGAAAGAGAGGTGAGAATTCACCCAGCAGAGTCACCCGGAGCGGGGCTCATTGCAGAGACTGTGGGGCAGAGCCGACGTCCTGACACAAACAGAACGGACTGTTCAGCAGCAGCTCTAGCTAGGTACCTACATGGGCCTGCTCCCCACAGCCCCCGGCTCTGCACCATCTCACAGCAGACCAGGGCTCAACAGGCTCCGACTCCCCCTCGGCTTTTCTGTCCCATGTTTCCCGGCTGGGTTTCTCCCCCGTGCAGATCCCGTCACACCCGCCCAGCCCAGGGGCTGCTCCAGACAGGGGAACAGGCTCCCAGCAGCTGTCGTGCCCTGCCCTAGCACAGCGACCCAGGAGTCTCCCCTCTCTCTGCAGCCAGCCCCTCTGGAAGGAGAGAGAGAGAGAGTAATTAGCCACAACCCCTGTCTCACCACTACTAGAGCCACAGCTCTTTCAAGCTGATACAATATCCCAGCACAGGCTGGCGACCAAGGCAAAAGGAGGGAGCTTCTCCTAGATATTTAGGCACCTAAAAATGCAGGTAGACACTGAGTGGGATTTTCAAATGTGCTGAAGCAGGTTAGGCAAGTCCATAGGAGTTAGGTGCTTTGGAGGTTCCCACCAGACACCTAAATACCTTTGAAAGTCTGGCCCAAGGTGCTGAAACACGAGGGCCCTGATGCTCAGCTGGTGTCAGTCAGGGAGGCGGGAATCCGGCCCTGAGTCTGTGATAACGTCTCACGTTAACCAAGAGCATCAGCCCCTGCGCTCCGATAACCAGGGAGAGAGCAGGAGGCAGCGCTGGGCACACAGATTCATGATTATGAATTATCTGCTCTCCTGAAATCTTCCCCTTTTGGCTCTGCTCTGAGCAGCCAGGGAAGCTGGGACCCCCAGGGCTCTCCCAGGATCTGGGCCCCTCTGAGCTGGGCAGTCACAGTGCTCTGAATTAAGCTCCGATCCACGAGTAATATGGGCCCAACCTGCTGGGCCAAATCCCTTCCCCTGCCCTGCTCCAATACAACGAGAGACAAACCCCCAGCAGCGCCCCTTACCCAGGAATCCCGTAACAGCCTCCTGGAGATTGTTCTCTCGCGGGAAATCCCGGATTCTCTTTTCCAGCTCAGGGGACTCGGGCGCTGGATGCAGTGACGTCGCCTTCTCGCCCCTGCAGAGACGTGTGTTTATTCCTCCCCCTCATCAGCCCTAAGTTCCTGCCCCCCAGAGCCAGACGGGGAGCGGGTGGAAGCTGGACCATAGGCAGGGCTAACGGTGCCATGACCTCTACTGCCCAGGGAATTTAGGGCCGGCCTGGGGACTGGGGGCCTCTCTCCATCCAGAGAGAAAACCCAGCCCGGACAGGGCCAGCCCCGGCTCCCCTCACACCCGGCCAGTCCCACGTCCCCACTAGGGCCTGGAGGGGCCGATCCCAGGGCTGAGAGAGGGGCCCATTCTCCTGGCCCAGCCTCTCCTCAGCTTCTCCTCTCAGCCTCCAAGGGGCCTGTCACTCCCCATGGGGTGGGGGGCTCTGGGATGGGGACTCTGCCCCACTGGGCCCTGGGCTGGGACACTCGGCTCTCTCCCCACAGGCCCCTGGGCCCCATCACACGGGACAGCCATGACAGGGCTGGGGCCAGGTCCCAGCTGGGCCCTTGGGGTGACAGGCCCCCAGCCCCATGAATAATCACCCAAGCCAGCCTGGTCCCAGGGAGGGGTCTCCAGCCAGAGCTGTAGGGCAATCCCCTCCCCTGGGTGGGTCACACAGACACAGCGGCTGCAGCCCCAGGGCAATGGGGATGGAGGGGGGCTGGATCCAGAGGGTGAGACCCTCCCATAGTTGGGGCACTGGGTCTGCAGCCTGGGCTCTGAGTCTCTTCCCAGCCCGACGGGGCGTGAGGGGCCGACGGAGCCTGGACGTACCTGCTCACGGCCCTTCTGACACCCTAGAGGGGAAGGAGAGACAGAGCAGAGAGTCAGTGCCCATGGCCCAGCCGGGTCACTCTGCTCTCCCAGCCCCAGCCCCACGGGCTGCTCCCCGAGTGGGGTGGCAGCACTAAAGGGCTGTGCTAGGGGGAGCAGCGCTGCCCTCCAGGGATGGCCGGGCCTCCTGCGCTGAGCCCTGGGGCTGGAACAGCCTTTCACCAGCCTCCCACCACCTCCCCAAGAGTCCGAGCTCCTCTCTCTTTGCAGCCCGTGGCCCTGCAGATATCCCGGCCGCACGCTCTGCACTGAGCTTTACAGGGTCTTGGGGGCCGTCCCCTCCCGACACTGGGCTCTGGGTGCATCTGACACAGTCTCACCTGCAGCAGTTCCAGCACGGGCTGCTGACACTTCCCCTCCAGCTCCGTGATCAGGGCGCTGAGCCGGGAAATCTCCTCACCCAGGTGGGTGGCATTTTCCTCCCTCCTCCTCTCCATCTCCTCGTCCAGCTCTGCCAGCCGGGCCAGCAGGAGGCGCTCTTGTTCAGCCAGGAACTGGCTCAGCCGCTCGCACTCGGACACCACCAGCTGCCGCTCCACTTCCGTCTGCCTCTGGGGTGCGCAGAGAGACGCAGGGGCAGGGCAGGGACACGGGGTGAGTGGGGGTCATGGGAAATGGTACAGGGCCTTGTCTGGGCTGCACAGAGCGTTTCATTCGATACCTTTGCCAGTGTAACTGTGTCTGCACTAGGCCTTTTGCTAATATGAAAATGTCACCAAAAATCACCAACCCCCCTACAATCAATCACCGCCCCCCCTGCCCCCCCCCATCGCTGTACCAGCAACAGGTTGAAGTGCAGACCAGGCCTTGGCAAATGGTGCTGCCCAAACCACCCAATGGCCTCACTGGAACGTCTGACACTCAAACCCTGGGATCAGCACAAATCTCCCCCTGCTCCGCCCTGACCCCTGCCACATCCCTGCCTGCTCAGCCGTTTTACTGGCCTCTGCCCCTGCCCTCCCCACCCCCAGCACTAGAGAGCCAGAGACTGCTCCCAGCTACCCTGGGGTGAACCCTTTTACTCCAGTGGGAACTAACCCCAGGGTCCCAGAGGAATCTGACCCTGACCCCACTGACTTCGGTGGGGTCACTTCTGATGTACACCAGGCACCTGAGAGCAGACGCTGCCCCGCACTGGTTAAAATGACCCTGAACCGTCTCCCTGCATCGACCCTGGAAACCTTTAACCTTCTGCACCGCCCAGACCCCAACCAGCAGAGATCCTCCGCTGCTCTCACTGACACCCCTGTGCAAACCGGCCGGGCAGGGCAGGGCACCTACCAGGAGCCTCTCACTCTTCTTGTCCCAGTCGGATTTCAGTCCCAGGAGCTCTTCTCTCTCCTCCCGCAGACGCTGCAGGAGGCTCAGGATTTGCTCCTGCAAACAGACAATGGTTCTGGGGGCTGGTTTGGGGTCACTGGTTTGTGCCCAGCGACAACATCATCACTGAGCAGAGTAAGGCGGTGGGAGCAGGTCCCCCTTCTCCAGACCGCTGAAAAAGTGACCCCAGCTCCAAGATAACTCCCGAGGCAGAGCTGCTGGGCCTGGCCCAGTTCCTCCCCAGCACCATCATCTCCAGGCTGTTTCCCTGCCATAGGTCCGGTGCTCTGGAACAGCCCCTGGGAGGAGCTCTTTAGCGTGGCAATCCCCTTAGGGTCACACTTTTTCCAATGAGGAAAGCCACTTGGCTTCACCGCCTCCTGACTCTGAATCTCAGAGCCTTCAGCACCCCTGCTTCACGTCAGCAAGTCCACCTGAGCTGGACACCCAAGGGAGACTTGTACGCCCCAAGGGAGCCATGTACCCCCACTTCCTTACTCTGGAGTGACTCAACCAGCATTGTAAAAGCAGAGGGGTTTATTACCGGGGTAGTCAACAGGCGGACCGTGGGCTAAAACTGGACCACCTGATGCTTTTGAGCAGATCCTGAAATATGTTTATTTATTTATTATCATGATTGTTGTTATTTTTTATTATTTTCTCTGGACCTTGACTATGCCTTGACCAAGAAATTTGGACCTTAATAAAAAATAATTGACTCTCCCTGGTTTTTTACATGTCTGGAACACAGCGCAGACAGTTATTAGTTAACACAGAAAACGAAAAGGTCCATCTGGGTCGGTCCCAGAGCCCTCTGACCCCTCTGTAGTCCCAGTGCAGAAGCTGCTCTCTTGCCTCCAGCAGCCCACACTTAGAACCCCACCCCAGTCCTTTGTCCTTCAGCTGGGCACACTTGGCTGGCTTCCCACAGAGGACAGGCCATCCATGGTCATTTGTTGTTTGGGGCCAAATGTCCAGGCCACTAGGGTTACCATATTTCCACAAGCAAAAAAGAGGACATTGGGGGGGGGGGAGGAGCCCCTCTCTAGCCCCGCCCCTGCCCCACCCCCATCCACTCCCTCCCACTTCCCATCCCCTGATTGCCCCCCTCAGAATCCCCAATTCCCCCCCCCCGCTCCTTGTCCCCTGACTGCCCCCTCCTGGGACCCCTGAAACTAACTGCCCCCTAGGAGCCCACCCCCTATCTAAGCCGCCTTGCTTCTTGTCCCCTGACTGCCCCCTCCTGAGAACCCCCTACGACCCTACCTGTCCCCTGACTGCTCCAACCCTTATCCACACCCCCACCCCATATTCACACCCCCGCCCCCAGACAGACCCCCGGGGACTCCCATGCCCTATCCAACTGCTCCCCGCCCCCTGACAGTACCCCCAGAACTCCTGACCCATCCAACCCCCTCTGCTACCTGCCTGCCTCGACCCCTCTCCACACCCCTGCCCCTCTGACAGCCCCCCCGAACTTCCGACCCATCCAACCCCCCCTCCCTGTCCCCTGACCAGGGCCGGCTTTAAAGAGCCCAGGAATCGGGCTGCGCTCCGGCCGGGGTTGTGGGGCTTGGGGCTGGGCTGGCGCGCTCAGCCGGAACCGGGGCCGGCGGTGCTGGGGCCGGGCTTGGGCCGGCGGTGCTGGGGCCGGAGCCGGAACCGGGGCCGGCGGTGCTGGGGCTGGGCCCGGGCCGGGGGTTCTGGGGCCGGAGCCGGGCCGGGCCCAGGCCGGGGGTGCTGGGGCCGGAGCCGGGCCGGGGGTACTGGGGCTGGAGCCGGGCCGGGCCCGGGCCGGGGGTGCTGGGGCTGTAACCGGGCCCGGGGTGCTGGGGCCAGAGCCGGGCCGGGCCGGAGGTGCTGGGGCCAGAGCCGGGCCTGGGTCGGGGTGCTGGGGCTCGATCCAGGACCACCGCCCTGGGGCTGGAACCGCTGGGGCCCAAGCTGGGCCGGAGCCACTGGGGCCGCCGGGCGCCGCTCGGCCAGGGCCGCGCCTCCCCGGAGCTCTCCTCCTCGCGCCCCCCGGCCCCAGCTTACCTGCTGTTGCCTCCCGCTTGCCCCTGCTTCTTTTCAGACTTCCCAGGAAGATCTGATTCGCGGGAAGCAGGGGAGGGGGAGGATCAGGGGGCGGAGCGTTCAGGGGAGGGGAGGAGGGGGAAGACAGCTGCGGGGCCGGACGGAGTGGTAAGGCTGCAGGGGATGGGGGGAGCCGGGAAGGGGCTTTGGGTGCCCAGCGGCGCTTGGCCGCCGCTTTTCTGTCTATTAATAGCCGACCGGGGGGAAATCCCGGACATTTTTAGATTTTTAAAAATCCCTCCCGGACGGCTATTTATAGACCAAAAAGCTGGACATGTCCGGGGAAATCCGGACATATGGTAGCCCTACAGGCCACTGTCTTCTGGGACACTCCATGGGCATGGGACCCCAGGCAGCCAGCCGTCCCTCATCCCTGAATCTCTGGGTCTCTACAAGTAAACACGCCTCACCTAGTTAACCATGGGTAAGGCTAAGATTTTGTCACAGATATTTTTAGTAAAAGTCATGGCAGGTCACGGGCAATAAATAAAAATTCATGGAAGCCCGTGACCTGTCCATGACTTTTACTAAAAATATCCCTGACAAAATGGGGAACTCAGCTGCAGGGTCCCCACACCGCTCGCAGGGGCTGGGCAGCTGTGGGGGCTCGCTGGTTGCTCCGAGGGCCTGCACCGCCCGTGGCAGCCAGGAGCTCCCCAGCTGTCTGCAGCTCCCAGCCGCTGCGAGCTGAAGTCACGGAGGTCTCTGGAAGTCACGGATTCCGTGGCTTCTGCAACCTCTGTGAAAAACTCATAGCCTTAGCCATGTGTAACCCAGGCCTGCTTGGTGTGGCGCTCTGTCCCCCTTTAGTGGCACCTAGACCAGCTAAAGATGTATTAGCCTCCCACAGCCATGGAGAAGAGGAACAGGTCTTTTAGCTCGTGCATTAAGCTCCACAGGTCCCCAGCTTTGATCCCCGCTGACGACAACTAGGGTCTGTTGGTGTTAAACATGCACCACCTAGGGGACACTGAGGTGCACACACTATTCATCCAAAATATTATGAAAAATTCCCACGGCACAACAATCTCATTATCAGGCAGTTCCCTGGCTCTAACCCAGGGCTGGTCAGACACACGCAGGGAGCTTTGTAGCTACAGAGAAGCTGTCCCAGCCATTCAGATAACTGTTCCCTACCCTGTACTCCTGGGCAGCCTCCTCGATGGGAACCACCACGTGAGCGCGGTGAGCCCGGGATCTGTCACAAACCATGCAGATGGGGGTTTCATCCTCCTCGCAGAAGAGTTTCAGAGCCTCCTGGTGCCTCTCACACACTCGCTGCCTCTTGGGCTCTGGCCCCGCCTGCAGCCTCAGGCGTTTCACTAACTCCACCAGGTTCCCCAGCTGCCTGTTGGGCCGCAGGTCTCTCTGCGGGGCCATTTCTCTGCACTGGGGGCAGGAGAAGTCTGGCTCCGGCTCCCCCAAGCACTGGCTGATGCAGGCCCGGCAGAAGTTGTGCCCACACTCAATAGACACCAGGTCTGTGAAATACTCCAGGCAGACGGAGCAAGTCACTTCGTGCTGGAAGCTCCCAGCCAGGTCCCCGGCAGCCATGGCCCCTTGGCACCCAGGACCCACCTGCTGCGGGTTAGTTTCACTTTCCTGCGCTCAGAGGAGCCTGTTTGGCTGGGCTGAGGTGTTTCCTTCCTGCTGCTCTCAGCAGGGCCTGCGGTGAGTCTCCCCCATGTCACAGCCAGGGCCGGCTCTAGGCACCAGCGCAGGAAGCAGGTGCTTGGGGTGGCCAACGGAAAGGGGCGGCACGTCCGGCTCTTCGGCGGCATTTGGCAGCGGGTCCCTCACTCCCTCTCGGAGGGAAGGACCTGCCGCCGAAGAAATGAAGAAGGAAGCAGCAGCGGTAGAGCTCGCGGGTTTTTTGTTTTGTTTTGCCGCTTGGGGCGGCAAAAATGCTGGAGCCGGCCCTGGTCACAGCCTGGGGGGTCAGGGGAGACAGAGCCAGGGCTAGCGAAGGGTTAACACCAGCTCCTCTCCCAGACAGTCTGTGCAGAGTTGGAGGCTGGCTGGGGGCTGGTTCCTTCCAGCCTCAGAAAGTCCCTGTCCCAATGAGGGCGGCAACTGAGGTTGGGATGAAGGGGAAGGAGATGAAGCAGCTGAGAGCTGTTGTGGCTGGTGCTGGGAGAAGTGTGGAGAATAAAGAACAGGAATTAGAAACCCTGCGGCTCCTGGGACTGAGTTAGTGATAAGCTTGTTACATGATGCTGCTGCCTCCATTGTAAGTTTTGTCAATGAAACTAATGTCGACACAAAAAAAAATCGACAAAACATGTCCCCAATACGAGTTTACATTTGCTCCCTGTGTCGACAGATCGTGTCCACATACGGGGCACCATTGTCGACAAGATGAGCAATGCACTGTGAGTGTGTATCCCACAGTGCCTGGTGACACCATCTGTCGCTAGGTGTTGTGGGAAGGTGGAAACGGAGCGAGGTGCATCCTGGGATGTGCAAAATGTCCCATCATGCACTGCTTTGTGTCCCAGCCCTCCAATGGTTTCTGGCTTCCTTTTGCGCCATTTTTCCAACTAACAGTCTTTGCAAGCGCGCGACAGCATCTGCAGTGAGAGAGGATGGATCCCGCACTTCTCTCCTATGCGCTGTTAGCTGTCGTGAGGACATTGCACATGGCAGTGCCGTTACTCGCAAAGGTACTGACAGAGAAGGAATTGCAGGCGCCCGAGTGTGATATGGACAGCAGTAACTTATCAATGCTTTTGGCATTCACAGAGCAGCTGCATACGATAGACCGTCGCTTTTGGGCTAGGGAAACAAGCCCTGGTTGGTGGGATCGCATTGTCATGCAGGTGCGGGTTGATGACCAGTGAGTACAGAACTTTAGGATGTGTAAAGCAACCTTCCTGGAGCTATGTGCTGAGCTGGCCCCTGACCTGCGGCGCAAGGACACCGGAATGAGAGCTGCCCTTTCAGTAGAGAAGCATGTTGCAATCGCTGTGTGGAAGCTGGGGAATCCAGACTGCTACCGGTCAGTTGCAAATCAATTTGGAGTGTGGAAGTCCACTGCTGGGGCTGTCTTCCTCCACGTGTGCAGGGCAATAAATCGCATGCTGCTGCAGAGGACTGTGACTCTGGGAAATGTACATGAAATAGTGTCTGGCTTTGCAGAGATGGGTTTCCCTAACTGTGGCAGGACGATTGATGGCGCACACATTACAATTTTAGCGCAAGATCACCTTCCCTCTGAATACATCAGTAGGAAGGGATACTTCTCCGTGGTGTTGCAGGCGTCTGTGGATCACCGTGGGCGTTTCAGAGACATCAATGCAGGCTGGTCTGGAAAGGTGCATGACGCTCGTATCTTCAGGAACAGTGGCCTGTACAGAAAGCTGCAGGCGGGGACTTTCTTTCCAGACCAGAAGATCACAGTGGGGGATGTGGAAATGCGCATAGTAATCCTGGGAGACCCGGCTTACCCCTTACAGCCCTGGCTCATGAAACCTTACACAGGGCCCCTGGACAGCAGCAAGGAGCGGAGCAGATGCTGCATGATAGTTGATGTCTTTGGCCATCTGAAAGCTCGCTGGAGGTGTCTCTGTGGCAGGTAGACCTTACTGAGGATAATATTCCTGTGGTCATAGCCGCGTGCTGAACTTTGCATAATCGGTGTGAATCTCAGGGTGAAATGTTTGCTGAGGTGTGGAGCACTGAGGCAGAGCGCTTGGCTGCACAGTTTGAGCAGCCAGATGCTAGGGCTGTCAGAGGAGCCCAGAGGGCGGCTATTAACATCAGAGAGGCTTTGAGGAACCACTTTGACAATGAGGGGCACTAACACATGTCTGCCATGGAGGTGCTTCCCTGGGGCATCCATGTTAAATTTTGGGGCCCAAGATCCATGTGAGAAAATGCTTTAGAAGCCTGTTCCCGATACTGCACTTATTGCTATACGATTTTGTAGAACACAGAATAAAAACATTGTCCCATTAGAAACCTTTGCCTTTATTTATTGTTAAAACCTCACAAGTGTATGGAGCACCAACCCTCATTGTCCAAGCTGTGAGAGGGGGTGGAGTGATGGGGAAACTGAGGAGCACTGTGATGTGAAAAGGAATGTGTGGGCATGGGGGGGGGGTTGGCAAAGAATTGTGCATGTGCACATGCTGCAGTGGAGGTCGACCCCAGATCTGTTCAGTCTGCAGATGTATTAAAGACTTGAGCATCTGTGTCTGATCCTCCATAACTTTTATCATCCGCTCTGTCGCTTGCCTAGCAAACGCTGCATTCTCTTTTCTGTCCTGTCTTTCGGCTTCCCAGCACTCTTTGTGTTCCGTAGTCTGTCTCTCATCGCGCTGCAGCACCTCTCTGAACATATCTTCTTTGCTGGGTCTTGGCTTCTTCCTTATCTGCCAAAGCCAGTCGGCAGGGGTGCGTGGTGCGTTCCTCGAGGTCTCGGCTGCTGTGGACAATACATAGAAGAGGGATTGTTACAGGGGATGGATCACTTGATGATTACCTGTTCTGTTCATTCCCTCTGGGGCACCTGGCCACTGTCGGAAGACAGGATACTGGGCTAGATGGACCTTTGGTCTGACCCAGTATGGCCATCCTTATGTTCTTACATTCCAGCAAACGATTGAAACATTTTGTTAACAAGGGCCTTTTGCAACTAGTAGCAATCACTTTATCACTGGCTCTGGGCAGGCACACAGCTCCGCAAGCACCCCAGTCATGGTGAGTGTCGGGATCCGGGGGAGGGTGGTTGTGCGTATGGAGAAAACAGTCACGGCTTGCAGTGCAGCTTTGCAGGGAACTCATTCTAAAATTATCACACTTTTCCACAGTCGGGCACACCTCTAGCTGACATCTCACTGCTGCAGGTAAGCAGGGAAACCAGGGCGCAACTACTGCATGCTTGTGGCTTTCACCCCGGTCTATATGCAGCTCAGCTATGTGCCGCTTTGTTCCCAGCTTCAGTGATTGCTAAATGGCAGGGGACAGTTTCCTACAATGGGGGAACTAACAAGGCTGCAATCCCTTGGAATCTGTGGCAGAGGATTAACAAGTACCTCTTGGAAACTTTCCAGAGCCCCTCTCTGGAGATTTCCATGGAGATCTTGATGTCCATCGACACCCTGCTTGGCAATGCAGATTAGCTGCATAGGATGATGTCCAGCTCTCATAAAAACACAACCTGCCTCCCACTCTTCTATTCCCTACACAAGCCACAGCAATTTACCTGGTGTCTCATCTGCTTCCGGCTCCCCGGAGAGCACTTCTGGAGTGGAGAAAAGTTCCTGGCTGCCTGCCCCACCTGAAGACCCCTCTGGGAGCTACACATCCTCTTCTACCTCCACTTCTTCATCCAGAATTTCAGACTCCGGGTTAGCTACTCTTTTTGCTGCCTCTGAAGTATCCACGGGGCTATTGACAATGGAAGTGGAGTCACCACCGAGGATAGCATTCAGGACCTTATAAAAGCAGTTAGTCTTAGGTGCAGCACCGGAGCAATGGTTTGCCTTCCACGCCTTATGGTACACCTGCCTCAGCTCCTTTATCTTCGCTCTGCACTGCTGCGTGTCCCGATCAGAGCCCTTTTCACACAATCCTCGAGAAATTTGCCCATATGTGTCCTGATTCCTACGGGGTCACTCGACAGCTGTGACTGAACAGACTCCTCTCCCCATATACTGATCAGATCCAACAGCTCTGCGGTGGTCCAAGCGGGAGCGCGTGTGGTGCGATAGCCAGCCATGCTCACCTGGGAAGATGCCAGGACACCTCTTCACGCTGAGCCAGCAAGCAGGAAATGGGATTTCAAATTCCTGGGGCTTGCAAGGGGGAGGGGCGGATTGCCTAAAGGGCAGCAGAGTTCAAACTGCTGACCAGAGCGGCAGCATGGGAATTGTGGGACACTTTCTGGAAGCCAATAAAAGCAAAAAAAGACAGGCACGCTGTCTACACTGGCTGTTTGTCGACAATAAAGGGAGGGGAAAGACAAAATTCTCTTACAGGGTGTAACGATGCGGTTCTGGCGGGACCCAACTGAGAGTGCCAATTCAGGACAAATTGCTAAAACAGGGCAGTTACAGCCCAAGGCTGGGGTTTTTCCACCTCTAAGGCAAACCAAACCAGCCAGACTAAGAGGACTTTGGTCTCACCCTACTGGCTAAGCACAAGTCACACAAGCAATTCCCTTAGATACTCCAGTTTCCCAGTCTCACCACCAGTGCCACTCGTTATGGGGACAAATGGTTATGAAAATCAATACTCCAGTAAAAGAAAAATGGTTCTCTCGATCCCAAAGGACCAAGCCCCAGACCCAGGTCAATATACAAATCAGATCTTACCCCCAAATCACGCTGTTGCCAATCCTTTAGAATCTAAAATCTAAAGTTTTATTCATAAAAGGAAAAAGATAGAGATGAGAGTTAGAATTGGTTAAATGGAATCAATTACATACAGTAATGGCAAAGTTCTTGGTTCAGGCTTATAGCAGTGATAGAATAAACTGCAGGTTCAAATCAAATCTCTGGAATACATCCCCAGCTGGGATGGGTCCTCAGTCCTTTGTGTAGAGCTTCTGTTTGTAGCAAAGTCCCTCCAGAGGTAAGAAGCAGGATTGACGACAAGATGGAAAGTGTCAGTGGATCGACACTCCTGGTCGAGGGTTGTTCTTTTGGCAGACTAGACATTCGGCCTGTACCTGGGAGGCCAGGGGTCTAAGTCCAGAGGTTAGAAAATATTTATTCATAAGCTGGGTAAGAGCCTCCCTGCCAGCGTATAATTCTTTGTTTCTTCACCAGGGTCAGTTCTTAATGTCTTTTGCAGTCAGGAATTCCTGGACTTTGTGGTTTCAATGAAGCAAGTGTTCCTTCTTCTCTTTTCCTGAAACAGTGTGGTTCAGCATCATACAAGGGAGAGGTTACTAGCACATCACCCTGTAATGGTTTTGCTTCTTTTAGAAAAATTCAAAGGCACAGTAGGTCTGTCAGTGGACAAGAGAGAGGTTACTAGCACTTCACCTTGTCTTTTTTTTTTTCCTGCTGTCCAGAAGGCACAGCAGAGCTAGAAGGAGAAATAGGCTTATCATTAGTCGGAGAGTTCTCCTGAGGTGGAAGGGTTTTTTTACAGTGAGAAGCCTGGGTTCAGGTGGGCAGTCCTTGGCACTTCACAGCGGTGTTGGTGGTTAACAGGACTTGGAAAGGGCCTTTCCAGTGTGGAGCCAAAGCAGTTTTTCATTGATGGACTTTACGTAGACTCAGGGTATGTCTACACTACGGGATTAATCCAAATTTATATAATTCGGATTTGAAAAACAGGTTGTATAAAGTCGAAATGTATGCGGCCACACTAAGCACATTAATTCGGTGGTGTGCGTCCAAGTACCGGGGCTAGCGTCGATTTCTGCACCGTTGCACTGTGGGTAGCTATCCCATAGCTATCCCATAGTTCCCGCAGTCTCCCGCGCCCATTGGGATTGTGGGTTAAGATCCCAGTGCCTGATGGGACAAAAAACATCGTCGCAGGTGGTTCTGGGTACAGCCTCACCTCCTCCCTCCCTCCTCCCTCCCTGCATGAAAGCAACGGACGGCAGACAACCATTTTCGCGCCTTTTTTCCTGGGTGGGTGAACACTGCAGACTCCATACCACGGCAAGCATGGAGCCCGCTGAGCTCAAGACAGCAGTCATGAACATTGTAAACACCTCGTGCGTTCTCGTGGAGTTTATGCTCAGCCAGGACCAGAAAAACGAGGCGAGGAGGCAGCGGCGGCGGCAGCGCAGCGACAAGCATGATGAGGACATGGACACGGACACGGATACAGAATTCTGTGAAACCACGGGCCCCGGTGTTTTGGAGATCATGTTGTTAATGGGGCAGATTCTATCCATGGAACGCCGATTCTGGGCAAGGGAAACAAGCACAGACTGGTGGGACCGCATAGTGTTGCAGGTGTGGGACGATTCCCAGTGGCTGCGGAACTTTCGCATGCGTAAGGGCACTTTCATGGAACTTTGTGACTTGCTGTCCCCTGCCCTGAAATGCCAGAATACCAAGAAAAAAGCATATGTCCTTGGCTTCTCACATTTATCTCCAGACTTCTTCCCCGTGTCCAGATCTATTCCACCCCCAACAATCTTCTATTCATTTAACATTCTGAAACTTTTCACTTTTAAAGTGAGGTAAGGGATTGACTCTGTGTACACAACTCTACAGAGGGACAATAGAGTTGAGATCTGTTATTTCTCACCTCTATATATTATTTATTTATTTTAAAACATTTTTGCTGTTAACAAGCATGTTACCTCTGGAGAAACAAATCCACAGTTTGAGAACTGCAAAACTAAGCATCTCTGATGGTATCTTCTAGCCTGAGCACTGAGTCCCATT
>NC_088801.1:80317551-80405872 GCF_011386835.1 Chrysemys picta bellii | reverse complement strand
GTGTGTGTGTTGGTGGAGAGTATGTATGGGTGTGTTGGGGAGTGGGGGAGGAGTGTGAGGGTGGAAGTTTATGGGGCGCAGTGGAGGTGAGTGTGTGGGGGTGGGGGTGGAAGTTTATGGGGGCAGTGGAGTTGAGTGTGTGGGTGGGGGCGGGGGTGGAAGTTGGTGGGGGCAGTGGAGGTGAGTGGGTTGTGGGAGGGGGTGAAAGTTTGTAGGGGCAGTGGAGGGGAGTGTGTGGGTGGGGTTGGGGTGGAAGTTTGTGGGGGCAGTGGAGGTGAGTGTTTGGGTTGTGGGTGGGGGTGAAAGTTTGTGGGGGCAGTGGAGGGGAGTGTGTGGGTGGGGGTGGGTGGAAGTTTGTGGTGGCAGTGGAGGTGAGTGTGTGAGTGTGGGTGGTGGTGGGTGGAAGTTTGTGGGTGCAGTGGACGTGAATGTGTGGGTGGGGGTGGGGATGGAAGTTTGTGGGGGGCAGTGGAGGTGAGTGTGAGTTGGGGGTGTGTGTGGGTGGAAGGTTGTCGTGTGCAGTGGAGGTCAATGTGTGGGTGGGGGTGTGTGTGGGTGGAAGGTTGTGGTGTGCAGTGGAGGTCAGTGTGTGGGTGGGGGTGTGTGTGGGTGAAAGTTTGTGGAGGCAGTGGAGGTGAATGTGTGGGTGGGGGTGGGTGGAAGTTTGTGGAGGTGAGTGTGTGGGTGGGGGCGGGTGGAAGTTTGTGGGGGCAGTGGAGGGTAGGGTGTGTGTGGGGGTGTGTGTGGGTGGAAGGTTGTAGGGGGCAGTGGAGGTCAGTGTGTGGGTGGGGGTGGGTGGAAGTTTGTGGGCCCCCTGCCCCAGCCCCGCCCCGTCCCTTCTCCGGCCCCGCCTCGCCCGGGGGCCTGGCTTCAGCCCTGATCGCTCTGCCCCACCCCCCCAGCCGCCACTTGCCCCGCCCACTGCAACGTCCTTTCGCCTCCCCAGAGCCCCCGCCCCTGAAACTCCTCTACTCAGGGCGAGGCTGGAAGCGGAAGTGAGTGAACCGCTCAGGACGCCATTAGGAGAAGGTCAGAGGCGCCAGAGGGTGGGGCTGTTCCATGTGGCTCCTGCCAGCTCCGGTGCATTGTGGGATTCTTCCTCCCTCCCAGCCGGTCTCTGCTGTTCTCAGTCGCGTGTCGCCTTCGCGCCTCCGTGCACCACGAGCAGCCTGGCCCCGCCCCCCCGCCCGAGTCTGCGCCCGTGGGGCCCCCTCCGCCCCTCCCCCACCCGCTCCCTGCTCCCTAGAGCCCCGACATCTCCCTGAGCCCCCTCCCCTCCCCCACCTGCGCCCTAGAGCCCCGACACCCCCCTGAGCCCCCATCCCCTCCCCTCCCCCACCCGCTCCCTAGAGCCCCGACACCCCCCTGAGCCCCCATCCCCTCCCCTCCCCCACCCGCTCCCTAGAGCCCCGACACCACCCTCACCCCCCATCCCCTCCCCTCCCCCACCTGCTCCCTAGAGCCCCGACATCCCGCTCAGCCCCCATCCCCTCCCATCCCCCACCCGCTCCCTAGAGCCCCGACACCACCCTCACCCCCCATCCCCTCCCCTCCCCCACCTGCTCCCTAGAGCCCCGACACCCCCCTGAGCCCCCATCCCCTCCCCTCCCCCACCCGCTCCCTAGAGCCCCGACACCACCCTCACCCCCATCCCCTCCCCTCCCCCACCTGCTCCCTAGAGCCCCGACATCCCCCTCAGCCCCCATCCCCTCCCCTCCCCCACTCGCTCCCTAGAGCCCCGACATCCCCCTCAGCCCCCATCCCCTCCCCTCCCCCACCTGTGCCCTACAGCCCCGACACCCCCCTCAGCCCCCCATCCCCTCCCCTCCCCCACCTGCGCCCTAGAGCCCCGACATCCCCCTCAGCCCCCATCCCCTCCCCTCCCCCACCTGCGCCCTAGAGCCCCGACATCCCCCTCAGCCCCCATCCCCTCCCCTCCCCCACTCGCTCCCTAGAGCCCCGACATCCCCCTCAGCCCCCATCCCCTCCCCTCCCCCACCTGTGCCCTAGAGCCCCGACACCCCCCTCAGCCCCCCATCCCCTCCCCTCCCCCACCTGCGCCCTAGAGCCCCGACACCCCCCTCCCCCCCCATCCCCTCCCCCACCTGCGCCCTAGAGCCCCGACATCCCCCTGAGCCCCCATCCCCTCCCCTCCCCCACTCGCTCCCTAGAGCCCCGACATCCCCCTGAGCCCCCATCCCCTCCCCTCCCCCACCCGCGCCCTAGAGCCCCGACATCCCCCTCAGCCCCCCATCCCCTCCCCTCCCCCACCCGCTCCCTAGAGCCCCGACATCCCCCTCAACCCCCATCCCCTCCCCTCCCCCACCTGCGCCCTAGAGCCCCGACATCCCCCTCAGCCCCCATCCCCTCCCCACCCCCACCCGCCCCCTAGAGCCCCGACACCCCCCTCACCCCCCCATCCCCTCCCCTCCCCCACCCGCTCCCTAGAGCCCCGACATCCCCCTGAGCCCCCATCCCCTCCCCTCCCCCACCTGCGCCCTAGAGCCCCGACATCCCCTTGAGCCACCATCCCCTCCCCTCCCCCACCCGCGCCCTAGAGCCCCGACATCCCCCTCAGCCCCAATCCCCTCCCCCACCCGCTCCCTAGAGCCCCGACATCCCCCTCAGCCCCCATCCCCTCCCCACCCCCACCTGCGCCCTAGAGCCCCGACATCCCCTTGAGCCCCCATCCCCTCCCCTCCCCCACCCGCGCCCTAGAGCCCCGACATCCCCCTCAGCCCCCCATCCCCTCCCCCACTCGCTCCCTGCTCCCTAGAGCCCCGACATCCCCCTGAGCCCCCATCCCCTCCCCTCCCCCACCTGCGCCCTAGAGCCCCGACATCCCCCTCAGTCCCAATCCCCTCCCCTCCCCACCCGCTCCCTAGAGCCCCGACATCCCCCTCAGCCCCCATCCCCTCCCGCACCCGATCCCTAGAGCCCCGACACCCCCCTCACCCCTCATCCCCTCCCCTCCCCCACCCGCTCCCTAGAGCCCCGACACCCCCCTCAGCCCCTCATCCCCTCCCCTTCCCCACCCGCTCCCTAGAGCCCCGACATCCCCCTCAGCCCCAATCCCCTCCCCTCCCCCACCCGCTCCCTAGAGCCCCGACACCCCCCTCAGCCCCCCATCCCCTCCCCCACCCCCTTTCTGCTCCCTAGAGCCCCGACATCCCCCCTCAGCCCCCCATCCCCTCCCCCACCCGCTCCCTAGTGCCCCGACATCCCCCTCAGCCCCCCATCCCCTCCCCCACCCGCTCCCTAGAGCCCCGACATCCCCCTCAGCTCCCCCATCCCCTTCCCCACCCCATGCGCCGAGCCCTGTGCCCCATCTACCCCCTCCCCCACTGCTCCCTAGAGCTGTGACATCCCCCTCAGCCCCCAACCTGCCCCGTCCCCCCCCAGTCCCCCTTCCACCCCCTGTGCCCCGCCCTGTCCCCGTGGGGCCTCCTCAGCCTCACCATCCTGCCCCCCACCTGCTCCCGGCTCCCTAGAGCCCCGACATCCCCCTCAGCCCCCAACCTGCCCTGTCCCCCCCACCCCCAACCCCCCCATCCACCAACTGCGCCAAGCCCTGCCCTGTGCCCGTGAAGACCCCTCAGCCCCCCCATCCCCTCCCCCACTCGCTCCCTGCTCTGTAGGGCCCTGACATTCTCTGCGGGCCAGAGGGGCACTGGGCATGGGAGTTGCCAGGCATAAGGGGGTGGGGGTAATGGGCGGGGGGTAGTATGACAGAGCACGCTGGCAGGGCTGGGTGGGCCAGTGGCCTCTGGCGGGGCTGCGTGGACCGTGGCCGTACCTCCGTTCTCCCCCCATGCCTTGCCCCTGGCCAGCCACTCACTCTGGGGATCAACCCCCCTCGTGCCATGCCCCATTCCCCCATGGGAGCCCACAAATCTGTTTGGCGCCGGCTCTACAAAAGGTTAATCGGGCCCTGTCCACACTTCCCTGTGCTGGGCAGTGCGTGGACAATCGGAGGGACAGCAGGATGATGTGGAGATAGATGAGCGTGTGAGGCAGGCAGATGGATGAAGGGGGGTGTGGCATACAGTGGGGGCTGGTCCTGTCATCTGCTGCCCCCGTCTGACTCCGCCCCTGTCTCTCGCAGGCAGCACTCAGCAGAGTGTGGCTCTGTAGCGTTACACTGGTGCCTACATCCAGTGCGTACACCTGGGCGTAATGTGCTCCTGGAGAGCTCGGGCAGGGACAAGCGTGGGGCTCACGGCTGCTGAACCAGCTACTCCAGAGATTGCCACAGATCTCACCCCCCTTGGGCAGCAAGATCCTGGCCGGGGGTTCCTTGTCCCTCCTCGCAGCCAAAGCAGCCTGCTCAGCACAGAGACCGAGGTCACCTGCCCCCGCCCAGCCTGGCTGGAGCTGCTCCAGCCCCGAATTGCTGGTATCCAGCCTGGCTGGAGTTGATTTGATGTCCTAGCGGAGTCCGTTCTTTCTCCCAGGTAGATTATGATTTTCCCCACTGCGGTTAGTTGCTCTTTCTCTGCTTCCCCATAGTCCCTCCCCAGAGTCTGTCACTGCTTCACCTAAAAGCTGCTTCCCCTTTGGGGCAGTGTGTTCTGGGGTCTCTGCTGGCAGCAGGGACACTGCTCTGGCTTTGGGCAGGTGCTTGGCAAGGTAGGGTTGTAACTTAGAGCTTTCTTCAGCAGAAACTTTAGTAAAATTAGCCTTTGCCTCATTTCTGAAAGTGCAGAATAACACCCAGGCACACGCCTGCTCCCCGGGGGTATGTGTGGGTAGGTGTCAGGGTGCAGTGCCCCCTGCTGCCCAGGTGGGCTAGTGCCATATGTGTATCTCCCCCCCAACACTGTAATAGTGACCCCTGCTGGCCAGGCACGGGAGTGCCCTGTCTGTGCCTTCTTGTTGGAGCAGTGACCCCTGGTGGCCAGGTGCAGCAATGCCTGGCATGTATCCCCCCCTATTGTTGCTGCAGCGACCTCTGGTGGCCACTGATGGCAGTTGCCTATGTGACCCCACCACTACCATTGCGCCTGTGATGGTTGGTGGCTGGGTGAGGCAGCACCCTGTATGTATATCAGCCATTGGGGCAGTGCCCTCTGGGTATCCCACGCTCATCTCGGTGACGCGTGTTGCCCAGGTGGGGCCGTCCCCTGTGTGTATTTACACACCCCAGCCCCTGCACTGGGGTAGTGACCACTGGTAGCCAGAGGAGTCGGTACCCTAGGCCAAACCGGACAGTCCCTCCGCAAAAGAATAAATGGACACAAATCGGACATCAGGAATGGTAACATACATAAGCCAGTAAGTGAACACTTCAATCTCCCTGGTCATTCTATTACAGATTTAAAAGTCACTATCATTGAACAAAAAAACTTCAGAAACAGACTTCAAAGAGAAACAGCAGAACTAAAATTCATTTGCAAATTCAACACCATTAATCTGGGCTTGAATAGGGACTGGGAGTGGCTGGCTCATGACAGAAGCAGCTTTTCCTCTTCTGGAATTGACACCTCCTCATCTATTATTGGGAGTGGACTACATCCACCCTGATTGAATTGGCCCTGTCAACACTGGTTCTCCACTTGTGAAGTAACTCCCTGCTCTCCATGTGTCAGTATATAATGCCTGCTTCTGTAACTTTCACTCTATGCATGCGAAGAAGTGAGGTTTTTACCCACGAAAAGTTATGCCCAAATAAATCTGTTAGTCTTTAAGGTGCCACCAGACTCCTTGTTGTTTTTGTAGATACAGACTAACATGGCTACCCCCTGATACTTGCCCTAGGTATGTTCTTCACCTCCCCCAAGGTGGCAGGGGCCTGGGTGTCATGCAGTGCCTGGGTATCTTCCAACCCCGTTGTGGCCGTGAGTCCTGCTCCTGGTATGCGTCACTCCCCCACTAGTGGCGGCAGTGCCCTGTGTGTAGCCCCCCCTCACCCTCTGTGCCAGGTATGGCAGGCACTGATCCCTGTGCGGCAGTGCCCTCTGTGTATCCCCCAACTGGGGCAGTGACCCCTGCTGGCCAGCTTGGGCAGTGCCCTGTGTGTGTGTGTGTCCTATTTGGGTAGTGACCCCTGGGGGCTAAGTGAGGCAGTGGTCTTTGATTTCCTCTTCTCTCCACACACACACACACCCCCCTCCCTCTCTCTCTCTCTCTCTCTCTCTACAATTTGTGTAGCTCATTTGAGAGCACTTTATTGTGGGCATTTGGTGTCTGAAATTTGAGCAGTCAGTAAGTTTGGGAGTCAGGACTCCTGGGTTCCATTCCTCCTAGAGCCTGGGGAAAGTCTTGGGTTCTAATCCTAACTCTGCCACCGCCTGCCCATTTGATATTAGAGAAGTCACTTCACCTTTCTCTGCCCTAGTGTCTCCCTCAAGAAATGGGGGACAATAATCATCCCCTAGCTCTCTCCCTGGGCGGGGGCGGCTGTGAGGCTCCATTCAAGAGTCTGTGCAGCTTTTGGAACTCCCCTGGCTCATAGGAAGTGCAAAGAAGGGCAGTAAATGACGCCTGTCCAGCCTAGGGAGGATGATCTTGGGGGAAGACACAGGATTTTGTGCAGCTCGGGAAGCAGGGGAGTGCAGTGATTACAGCAGGGTGCAGGCACTCCTGGGTGCTAGCTCTGTCTTTGGGGGCATTTATCCTCTATGGGCTAGAACAGGAGTCTGGCCTGGAACCCTCTCTGCAGCTGGTGGTTCCTGACACATTGCACTAAAGCTGGAGGTGGATTAAGATTATTGGGACCCTGGGAACAGAGAACATTTGGGCTCTCCACACTCCATTATAAACATGAATTATCAAAATGCCTTAAAACAAAGACTCCATTCAGTGTTTGCACACGCCATTAATAATAAAGCAAATCATAGCCCAGTTCATTCTGCCTAAATTAACGGCTCAGTTTTTTCACATGGAAAATGAATATGGCTAGATATTATTCACACCATTATACAAAGGTGCTCACTGCTAATATGGACAACACTGGTGGTACACGAATCAGTCATTCACAGGTCAACAAGTGGTTCTTTCATCTCCCCCAATTTTCTTAAACCCTGACCATTATGCGTTTTCCCCACCTCTTGATCCTGTTACAGTCCAGTTTTTCCACTGTGGAAACGAAGACGTCTGAAAGAGGACAGTCACAATTCCAAAAGTAAATTAATTAAAAGAAATAATCCTAACCTGAGGAGAAATTAACTCTATCATTGGAACTTTAATTTTCAGCCAATGGTGAAAACTGGTTTAAAAGAAAGTTTGCAACTGATCACATAAACTATGAACAAATGTTGAAAGAATCTGATATGTGCCATAGTGACTCTCTTGGCTTTCTCCCCAAGGCAGTTCATGGCAAACCATTTTACCAATTAAATTTTAGGACTAACTATTTCAGCTAATCAGAAACTAGTTTATACGCATACATTAAATCTCACTTTTAATAGGCCAGTTTCTGATTAGCCAGTGCACACAACAGATGTTCGGTCATTACTAAGCCAGTGAGAATATAGTTTTTCCAATAATCCTGCAGGGAGAGAGACTATTCATCACTCCATTATAGCAATGCCTCCTCATCGGTGTATTGGAGGGAATATGTCACTGGAATGTCTCACAAGAGAAATTTCTCCCACTTCTATAACTATCTGGGTTTGTCCTTTCTGTTTTATCCCCCAACCCGGCTTGGCGTTGGCATGCACGTAGCAACAGACGGCCATTAGCCCATGACAACAGTCGATTCCACTGACCATCTTTGTTCGGTAAACTTGGGCGGGCCACAATTCATTTGTGAAATTCGTAGCTGAGTGAGTTGGGGCTGGAAGCTGTGGCCCAGTGTAAACAGAGCCACATCAGTCCATGCTGGGTGAGGGGGAAACACACACAAAGATCTGAAACGTCTGGTCTGTGGTAAATAGCGCTATGGCCTTTCCTCCACTGCTAAGGTGGGAGAACTGTTCTACAGAAGGTCTCATAGCAGCTGAGCACGGGCTGAATAATGCCCTGTCACAATGGACCCAGCAAGAACCCACACTAAGATCCCAAGGCTGTGAACCACGTGCATGGGAGGTGGGCTCCACAAAGGTCTCGGGGTGCAGGGGGATAAATGGGGCTACATCATGACATACTAGGATGGGGTAAATAATGCTGCATTGTGAGACGCAGGGGTAGAGGCATCCAAAGGCCTCGAAACTGTGGCTGGCGGCATAAAAAACCCAAACCAAGCCTCTGTCTCACCATACATTTTGCAATCAGCAAAAGACACAGGAAAAAAACCTGGAAGAGAAGCGGAGAGAATGGTCACGTCTGGGGGTGATTGAACATTGAGAGGCAAGGAA
Source organism: Chrysemys picta bellii (assembly GCF_011386835.1). Classification (NCBI taxonomy): domain Eukaryota; kingdom Metazoa; phylum Chordata; order Testudines; family Emydidae; genus Chrysemys; species Chrysemys picta. The sequence continues at coordinate 80,397,575 of NC_088801.1, read as the reverse complement.
GAGGTGATGGGGGCTTCCACAGGGTGTGCGTGTGTGGGAGGGTGGAGGGTTTCCATGATCCCCCCTTGAGCACGACAGCAGAGCGTTTCCCCCGCCCCCGTGCTCGTGGGGGTTGCAGTTCCCTGGGGACTGCCCTTGTGGGTTGAGGTCGTGAGGATTTCCCCAGCTGCCCTGGCTGTGGGGAGCTCCCCATCCCAGCTGCCTCACACCCCTCTTTCATCTCTGTTCTCCCGGTTGCTGATGTGCTGCAGGTTACAGCCCGTGTCCTCGCGGCTCAGCATGGGTTCGGGATGGTCTGACTCCAGCCAGGAGTGCGCATTCCCACCAAGGGCACCAGACACCTCCCACCCTTGGCCAAGTTGGAAGCCGGAGCAGGGCTGGGGAGTCCCCCCGCCCCCACCGGGGTTGGGCGAAAGCAGGTCCCTGCCGGTGTCCCCTCCCCCCGGAGCCCCCGCCCAGGGCAGGTGGAGGGTCCACGACCCTGTGGCTCCTCACAGCTGCCCTTGTGCTCCGGGTCAGGGAGAACTGCGCAGGCAGCTGTGAGAAGACGCGGAGTTGCAGATCTGCCACCTGCTGTGGGCAAGCAGGGAGCCCGGGAGATGGGGACACAGGGCAGGGGATGCTCTCAGCCCCCCTGCACCCTGGGCAGGTGGAAGGCCCACCCCAGCTCCCCACAGCACCCCGGGGTCCCTGGCCAGGCTCTACGTTGGCCTGGCTGGGGGGGTGGGGCTTCGGGGGGGAGGGAGCAGGGTCAGCCCTGATGAAAAGTGGATGGGCAAGGGCCATCCCTCCTGAGGTCCCTTCCAACCCTGATATGCTATGATTCTATGACTCTATCCCCTTCAATAAGTGGGTGGGCCCTGGCCCCCGGCCCCCCCAAGTCCATCACCACTGATTCCCACGCAGCTTGGGGCTGGAGGAGACACCACAGGAGGCAATACTCCCCATCTTCCTTCGCCACCTAGCCCTGGCTGCCCGGACAGGCCTGGGAGGATGCAGAGGGGGCCCGTCACCAGTGATGGTGAGAAGTCATGGGCAGCAGCAAAGAAAACAAGCAGAAGAGGGAGGTAGCATCTGTTGCTGCTCCCCCAGCCGCACTCACTAACTGATCCCCCACCGGCTCATCCAAGAAGCCTTACCCCAAGCACGGCCAGCACGGCCGGCAGAAGAGAGGACGTAGCAGCGAAATCATCCTGCCCGAGCATCATGAGATTTTCCCAGGGTCCCCCAAGTTGCCCGAGGCACCTGGGCATGGGCCCCCTGTACATTGATCCACCACTGCAATGGCTGCGGAGCTCAGGATCCCGCTTCCCAGAATGCCCGGAATGCAAGGTGGAGACGGAACACGCGGGGAGCGACCACCAGAGCCAATCAGAAGCCAGCGCTCGGAGACAAAGGGCTCGGTTTACATTCGGTTGTTGGCTGTTGGTGGAGCGGAGCGGAGAGAGACGCATCACAGCCTGGGAGGTGCCCATTGACACTGAGACCGAAGATCTGGTAAGAATCCCCACGTTTGCTTGTTTTCCTTGTGAATTTCAAGCCGGCCAACGAATACAGGTTTCAGAGTAGCAGCCGTGTTAGTCTGTATCTGCAAAAAGAACAGGAGTACTTGTGGCACCTTAGAGACTAACAAATTTATTAGAGCATAAGCTTTCGTGGACTACAGCCCACTTCTTCGGATGCATATAGAGTGGAATAAATATTGAGGAGATATATATACACACATACAGAGAGCATAAACAGGTGGGAGTTGTCTTACCAACTCTGAGAGGCCAATTAAGTAAGAGAAAGAAAAAAAACTTTTGAAGTGATAATCAAGATAGCCAGTACAGACAGTTTGATAAGAAGTGTGAGAATACTTACAAGGGGAGATAGATTCAATGTTTGTAATGGCTCAGCCATTCCCAGTCCTTATTCAATACTGAGTTGATTGTGTCTAGTTTGCATATCAATTCCAGCTCAGCAGTCTCTCGTTGGAGTCTGTTTTTGAAGTTTTTCTGTTGTAAGATAGCCACCCGCAGGTCTGACATTGAATGACCAGACAGGTTAAAGTGTTCTCCCACTGGTTTTTGAGTATTATGATTCCTGATGTCAGATTTGTGTCCATTAATTCTTTTGCATAGAGACTGTCCGGTTTGGCCAATGTACATGGCAGAGGGGCATTGCTGGCACATGATGGCATATATCACATTGGGAGATGTGCAGGTGAAGGAGCCCCTGATGGTATGGCTGATGTGATTAGGTCCTATGATGATGTCACTTGAATAGATATGTGGACAGAGTTGGCATCGGGCTTTGTTACAAGGATAGGTTCCTGGGTCAGTGTTTTTGTTCAGTGATGTGTGGTTGCTGGTGAGTATTTGCTTTAGGTTGGGGGGTTGTCTGTAAGCGAGGACAGGTCTGTCTCCCAAGATCAGTGAGAGTGAGGGATCATCTTTCAGGATAGGTTGTAGATTTCTGGTGCTGCGCTGGAGAGGTTTTAGTTGGGGGCTGAAGGTGACAGCTAGTGGTGTTCTGTTATTTTCTTTGTTGGACCTGTCTTGTAGGAGGTGACTTGTCGGTACTCGTCTGGCTCTGTCAAACTGTTTTTTCACTTCAGCAGGTGGGTATTGTAGTTTTAAGAATGCTTGATAGAGATCTTGTAGGTGCTTGTCTCTATTGAGGGATTGGAGCAAATGTGGTTATATCTTAGAGCTTGGCTGTAGACAATGGACTACAGGGCGGCATCAGCCCCTAGAGAACTGATACTCAACTCCCATTCTGCTGCGCAGGGGCTGGGAGGGAGCTGGTTGTGTGGGGGTCGGGCCCCTTGTAAATGCTGTTATTGTTGATGGGTTATTAGTCTAGTTGCTCCTGTTCTTTCCTTAGCACAGGCCTTTCTTCCCTCTGCCCAATAAGCTCCCTCACTTGTTGTGTTGTTCCTGGGGGGATTGTGATAGATTTGTACCCCTTGTGCCTGGACGATGATCCTAGTCTGTTATTGGGCACTAAACACTTCCCCAGGGCACAGTAGCCCTTGTGACTCAGGCACTAGGAGGGGCCCCCTGGGGTGGAGTCAACAGATGTCAAGAGAGTCCTGCACTTAGGCCGGAAGAATCCCATGCACCGCTACAGGCTGGGGACCGACTGGCTAAGCAGCAGTTCTGCAGAAAAGGACAGGGGGATTACAGTGGACGAGAAGCTGGATATGAGTCAGCAGTGTGCCCTTGTTGCCAAGAAGGCTAACGGCATATTGGGCTGCATTAGTAGGAGCATTGCCAGCAGATGGAGGGACGTGATCTTTCCCCTCTATTCGGCAGTGGTGAGGCTACATCTGGAGTATTTTGTCCAGTTTTGAGCCCCCCACTACAGAAGGGATGTGGACAAATTGGAGAGAGTCCAGTAGAGGGCAATAAAACTGATCAGGGGGCTGGGGCACATGATTTATGAGGAGAGGCTGAGGGAACTGGGGTTATTTAGTCTGCAGAAGAGAAGAGTGAGGGGGGATTGGACCTCAGCCTTCAATTACCTGAAAGGAGAGTCCAAAGAGGATGGAGCTCGGCTGTTCTCAGTGGTGGCAGATGACAGAACAAGAAGTAATGATTTCAAGTTGCAGTGGGGAAGTCTAGGTTGGATATTAGGAAACACTGTTTCACTAGGAGGGTGGTGAAGCACTGGAATGGGTTCCCTAGGGAGGTGGTGGAATCTCCTTCCGTAGAGATTTTTAAGGCCTGGCTTGACAAAGGCCTTGGTGTTGGTCCTGCTTTGAGCAGGGGGTTGGACTAGATGCCTCCTGAGGTCAACAAACCAATGTACAACTTTAGAGCCCACAAGTCCACTCAGTCTTACTTCTTGTTCAGCCAATCGCAAAGACAAACAAGTTTATTTACATTTCCAGGAGATAATGCTGCCCACTTCTTATTGACAATATCACCTGACAGCGAGAACAGGCATTTGCATGGCACTAGTGTAGCCGGCGTTGCAAGGAATTTACGTGCCAGTTATGCTAAACATTTGTATGCCACTTCATGCTTCAACTTGTAGATTGCACTATCGGTTTTTTTTTACAGTACAAATATTTGTAATCAAAACTAATAATTAGGGCTATCAATTAATTGCAGTTAATGCATGTGATTAGCTCAAACCAAGTTAGTGCATTGTTTTTTGTTACGAGAATTAATTGCACACCAGGGCACTGTACTCAGGGGGGTGCCACTGTGTGCCTCTGGGGCAAGGGAGCCCCTCCTCCCACCACGCTGCTCCACTGGTGCTCCCACCTCCTGGCCCCCGCCCCCATGGAGCCGCCCCAACTAAGCTGCCTGCCCACTGTCTGCTGTGCAGAGCGGGGGTAGGAGTGGGGGGCTGATGTCAGGGTGTCCCCGATCTGGTAGCTGCTGAGCTGGGGTTGGGGAATGGGGGCACCTGTCTCATGTTGCCATTGGCTCAGGAGTGAAGCCTGGACACCTGGGTTCTCTGCCTTCTCAGGCCAGGGAGGGGGTGTGGCCCGGGGCTACAGGAGGACGATGCCTGACTACAGGTCTCTGTCACTGACTCCATTGCTCTAAGGGATGAGATTCCCTGGGGGTCCCAACACCGGGGGAGCTTTGGGAGCAACCTGCAGGGTGAGCCCTGCCAGTGTGTGCAGAGCCCAGTCCAGGTGCCCCCCGGGGCGCGTGGGATGAGAGGGAGTCGCCCCAGCTGGGGGGCAGACAGGCCCTTTGGTGAGAGGCTGCGTTGCCCCAGACTCACGGCTGCTCCCTGCTCAGTTCCAGGATGGACGTGCTGAGGAGGATTCTCAGGAGAAAGGCTCCACAGGTGGCCCCGGAGCCAGAGCGGGGCAGCTGCCAGCATCCCCAGACAGAGAGCCGCCCCTCCATCCCCATGGCATGGGAAGCATCTCCCGGCCACCCCAGGAGATGGACCTGCTCGGCCTTGCTCACCAGGAGGAAACCAGCTCCCGGGGCTGGTGCCAAGCGGAGAGAGACGACATCCAGGCCGAGATGGGGGTGGCCCACGTTCAGTCTGGGCAGGCAGGACACAGCCCATGAGAGGAGCCAGGCAACGCAGCTCTGGGTTTGCTTCTGCTGGAAGGCCAGCCCTCAGCCCAGCCGCGTGGACCAGCAGGAAGCATCCCCAGGGCAGGAGCTGGGGGATAGCTGCCCCAGCAGCTCAACTGGTGCCGGAGGGGAGAGCAGCCATTCCCTGGAGGCTCCCTGCAACACGGAGGCCGAGTGTTCCTCCACTGCAGGTGCGGAGACCCCCTGGGCATGGGGAGGAGCAAGAGGCCATTAACACCCAGTCACTCTGTCAGAGTCATTGGGGAGATCCCTGCCCAGGGGTCTGGCCTGAGCCACGTGAGCCCAATGACGTCAGCGGGAGTCACAGAGCCGCCCCTGCAGTGGGGCATGGGGGGAGCTGCTGGGAAGTGAGTCCCTGATGCTTTGGGGCAACTCCCAGGAAGGATGGGACAGTGAAGGGCCTCATCTGTCATGGGGCCATAGGGCTGAGGGGTCTGTGGGAGGGGCAGTGTGGGGATCTCTCTGCCATGAGGCCCTGGCGCTGAGGGGTCTGTGAGAGGGGCAGTGTGGGGATCTGTCTGCCCTGGGGCCTGGGGCTAAGGGGTCTGTGAGATGGGCAGTGTGGGGATCTGTCTGCCATGTGGCCCTGGCGCTGAGGGGTCTGTGAGAGGGGCAGTGTGGGGAATCTCTCTGCCTTTGGTGCTTACATGGGAGGGGGAAACATTAAATCTTCTCTCCCCATCCCTTCACACCCCTGTCCTTCCTCTTCCCCACTCCCCAGCAAGAGTCACCCTCTGCCCTTGTCTCTCTGACGCAGAGACCCCCACGGACCAGTCAGAGAAGAAGGACCTTGCCCCTGAGGAAAAGGCAGAGGAGGATGAAGATCTGGCCACAGAAGGAGAGGAAGAGGAGGAAGACCTAGAGACACAGGAGGAGGAGAAGCAGGAAGAGGAAGTCCTGACCACAGAAAAAGAGGAGGAGGTGGAGGACCTAGCCATAAAAGAGGAGGAGGACATGATCACAGAGGAGGAGAAAGACCTGGACACAGTGGAGAAGGAGGAGGAGGAGAACGTGTCTGCAGAAGAGGAAGAAGAGGAGGAGGAGGAGGAGAACGTGTCTGCAGAAGAGGAAGAAGAGGAGGAGGAGGAGGAGAACGTGTCTGCAGAAGAGGAAGAAGAGGAGGAGGAGGAGAACGTGTCTGCAGAAGAGGAAGAAGAGGAGGAGGAGGAGGAGAACGTGTCTGCAGAAGAGGAAGAAGAGGAGGAGAACGTGTCTGCAGAAGAGGAAGAAGAGGAGGAGGAGGAGGAGGAGGAGAACCTGTCAGCAGAGGAGGAGGAGAACTTGTCAGCAGAGGACGAGGAGGAGGAGATCTCCATAGAAGAGGAATAGGACTTGACCACAGAGAAGGAGGAGGAAGAAGAAGGTAAAGGAAGAGGAAGAGAAGGACGTGGCCCTGTTGGAGGAACACCTGATCATGGAGCAAAAGGAAGAAGAGAAGGACCTGGCCATGGAGCAGGAAGAGGAGGAGCACCTGCCTATGGAGGAAGAGGAGGAGGACCTGGCCATGGAGCAGGAAGAGGAGGAGCACCTGCCTATGGAGGAAGAGGAGGAGGACCTGGCCATGGGAGTGGAGCACCTGGCCATGGAGCAGGTGGAAGAGGAGGAGAACCTGGCTACAGAGGAGGAAGAGGAGGACCTGGCCATGGAGAAGGACCACGCCACAGAGGAGGACAAGGAGGACCTGGAAGAGGACCTGCTAATAGAGGAGGACAAGGATGTGGCCATGCCGGAGAAAGAAGAGAAGGAAGAGGGGGTACTGGCTACGGAGGAAAAAGAAGTGGAAGAGGATTAGGACTTGGCCACGGAGAAGGAGCAGGGGGAAGAGGACTTGGCAACAGAGGAGAAGGAGGAGGATGTGGCTATGCAGGGGGGAAGAAAAAGAGGTGGAAGAGGAGGTAGAGGACCTGGCTATAGACTAGGAGGACCCAGGAATGGAGGAGGAGGAGGAGGATGTGCCGATGCAGGGGGAAGAGGAGAAGGAAGTGGACCTGGCCATGGAGGAGGAGGAGCAAGAGGACCTGGCCAGAGAGGAAAACGAGAAGGAGGAAAAGGAGGAGGAGAACCTGGCCACGGAGAAGGAAAGGGAGGACCTGGCCATAGAGGAGGGAGTGGAGGAGGGGGACGACCTGTCCAGAGAGGACAAGAAGGAGGAAAAGGACGAGGAGAACCTGGCCACAGAGAAGGAGCAGGAGGAAGAGGAGCTGGCCACAGAAGAGAAGGAGGAGGATGTGGCCATGCAGGGGGAAGAAGAAGAGGCAGAAGAGGAGGAAGAGGACCTGGCTATAGACTAGGAGGACCAGGAATAGAGGAGGACAGGGATGTGCCGATGCAGGGGGAAGAAGAGAAGGAGGGGGAGGACCTGGCCATAGGAATGGAGCACGTGGTCATGGACAAGAAAGCGGAAGAGGATGACTTGGATGAGGAGGAGGAGGGCAAGGCCAAGTCCTCCTCTACCTCCATGGCCAGGTCCCCCTTGCCCAGATGCGTAAATAGGGCAGTAATGAGTAGGAGCAGGGAGGGGATCTTACCTCTCTCTATAGCATTGGTGAGAGAGATGATGGAATAGTGACAGCCAGTTCTGGTGTCTGTGTTTTAAAAGGATGGTGTTAAATTGGAGAGGGTGCAGAAAAGAGTCACACTAATGATATGAGAGCTGGAGAAAATGATCTACAGTGAGAGACTCAGACTATAGGTTGGTGAAATTTAATGGCCTGGAACATTCAGGAGGTAAGATGAGATGATCTAATGGTGCCTTCTGGCCTTAAGCTCTATGAAACTCTATGAAGCATCGTCTCCCACCAGCCCTCCACCCCCAGCTCCGATCTGCTTCACCGCACAGAAGGGTGGCCGGACAGCCTGGAATGGCCCTGCTCCAAAGCGGCGCTGGTGGAGAAGACAGCGGTGAGTGAGAGACAGCTGTGGGGACCTGGTGGGAGGGCAGGAGACCTCGGACAAGGAGGGGGCTCCCCTTGGCAGGGCACTGGAGAGAACAGCAGAGAGCAGGGATTCCTGGGGCTGAGGACTGGGCACCGCCAAGAGGAAATTCTGGGCGTAAGCGTTGGGGGCAGGTGGGGAATCGTGGGACTGGAGGGTAAGCTGAGGTTGGGGGAAGAAAGGTAAGGGGCAGCTGCGAGAGGCTGGGTAAGGGCCAAGTTGGAAGGGAAGGAAGGAATCGGGAGGACAGGGCCCAGCTGTGTTGCCAGAGAATCCTGCTGGCTGTGTCTGGGCAGCCTCTCTGGGAAGTGCCCAGGGGTCAGTGGGGCCTGAATCTGACCTTCTCCTTTGGGTCTTACAGGAACTAACTGAGGAGCTGCCCCAGGACTCTGGGCCCAGCTCTGTCCTCTCCAGCTCCATGGACCGCACGTGAAACCTCCTGTACCAGAAGCTCCCGTCCGGCTCCCCCAGCTCTGGTGCTGCTCAGACCAGGGAGACGCTGCCTCCTCCATGGCCAGGTTCTCCTCCACCTCCTGCACAGCCTGCAGTGATGGGTAAGGGAACCCATGGCCACACAAAGACCCCATAGGCACGGGTGGGGATTGAATCTGGGCCCTTCACCACCATGGGCACAAGCTCTGTCAGGCTCCCATTCAGAAAGCCATGGAAGGATCTGCCGGCAGACACCCCGTCTCCATTCCCACTGCCAGACTCTTGCCCGCGATGACAATGAAGAAGCAGGAGAACTCCTGCCAGAGAACCCCCGGGCTGCACAGTCAAGGTGTCACTGGACGTCTCTGGGAGCCATTTCCAGAGTGTTCTGGTGGGGTCATTTTCCTTCTCGAACCCGGGGTTTCTCTGCTCCCAGAATCTCAGCCAGGGAGGCCACCCTGCAGAATATGGCCCCGCAGTTTAGCGATGGGCTGCAGGAGTCACCACGTAGGTGTGCAGCAGCCGTAGCGCCTGCATTGACCATGGGCCAAAACCTGCTGCCCTGACAGCACAGGATACCCCCACAGATGGCAACGGGAGCGTAGCCTGGGTAACTAGCTGCTGGGCCTGGGCCTATAGAGCGAGGACTCAGAGATGTAGCAAACCAATGGCCAGAGAAGTGAAGGATGTAAGGGAAAGAGAAGAGCTAGGACATCTGGGGAGCTGCTGCAGTCAAGGGATCCCAGCCGGAAGAGAGAAGATGGGTGGGTTAGACTAGATGAACCTTGCCAGGGGCGGTGAGTTATATGGGCCCGTGGTGCCCGGGCTCCAATAAATTCAGGGCCCAGGGGGTCTGGCTCCACCAATGTTCAGGGCAGGGTTTCTCCCCCCGTCCCGCCTGCCACCCCCACACGCCTCCCCCGAGTATCCCTGCCTGCCCCCTGCAGCTCCGCGCTGCGCTCCCTGGCCGGCCGCTGCCACTGCGGGCTACAAGGAAGTGCTGCCGGGTCAGGCTGAGGCGGCTGCTGCGCTGCGGAGGGAGGAGGCGCATGGCAGCCTCCCCTCTCCCGCCCCGGCAGGGGATTCGGAGTCGAATCCGAGGGAGCCGGGGGCTTATTCTGGCAGGACCTCCTGAGCAGAAGCCTGGCGGGGCTTGGGTGAGTGCCTTGTCCCTGGGGGGATCCTCCCCTCTGGCCCCCACCTTAGCCCCAGGGCAGCCTGCCTGCTGCACCCCAAACTCCTAATCCCTGACCGAGCCCCATCCACTGCACTCCCTCCCGCACCCCAACGCCCTGTCCCAGCCCAGAGCCTGCACCCAGCTCCCAAACCCCCTCCCACACAACACCCTGTCCCAGCCAGAGCCTGCACCCAGCAACCAAACCACCTCCCGCACCCCTAACCCCTGTCCCAGCCCAGAGCCTGCACCCAGCACCCAAACCACCTCCCACACCCCTAACCCCTGTCCCAGCCCAGAGCCTGCATCCAACCCCCAAACCCCATCCCAGAGCCTGCACCCCCTTCTGCACCCCCTTCTTAACCCCAACCCTCTGCCCCACCCCAGAGCCTGCACCCAGCACCCAAACCTCCTCCTGCACCCCCTCCTGTACCCCAACCCCCAGCCCAGAGCCTGCACCCAGCACCCAAACCTCCTCCTGCACCCCAACACCCTGTCCCAGCCCAGAGCCTGCACCCAGCACCCAAACCCCATCCCACACAACACCCTGTCCCAGCCAGAGCCTGCACCCAGCACCCAAACCTCCTCCCGCACCCCAACACCCTGCCCCAGCCAGAGCCTGCACCCAGCACCCAAACCACCTCCCGCACCCCCTCCTGCACCCCAACCCCCAGCCCAGAGCCTGCACCCAGCACCCAAACCTCCTCCCGCACCCCTAACCCCTGTCCCAGCCAGAGCCTGCACCCAGCACCCAAACCGCCTCCCGCACCCCCTCCTACACCCCAACCCCCAGCCCAGAGCCTGCACCCAGCACCCAAACCTCCTCCCGCACCCCTAACCCCTGTCCCAGCCAGAGCCTGCACCCAGCACCCAAACCACCTCCCGCACCCCCTCCTGCACCCCAACCCCCAGCCAAGAGCCTGCACCCAGCACCCAAACCTCCTCCTGCACCCCAACACCCTGTCCCAGCCCAGAGCCTGCACCCAGCCTCCAAACCCCATCCCAGAGCCTGCACCCCCTTCTGCACCCCCTTCTTAACCCCAACCCTCTGCCCCACCCCAGAGCCTGCACCCAGCACCCAAACCACCTCCTGCACCCCCTCCTACACCCCAACCCCCAGCCCAGAGCCTGCACCCAGCACCCAAACCTCCTCCCGCACCCCAACACCCTGTCCCAGCCCAGAGCCTGCACCCAGCCTCCAAACCCCCTCCCGCACCCCTAACCCCTGTCCCAGCCCAGAGCCTGCATCCAACCCCCAAACTCCATCCCAGAGCCTGCACCCCCTTCTGCACTCCCTTCTTAACCCCAACCCTCTGCCCCACCCCAGAGCCTGCACCCAGCACCCAGACCCCCTCCCAGAGCCTACACCCCAAACCTCCTCCTGCACCCAAACTCCCTCCCTGAACCTTGCAGTCCCTTCCAACCCGATGGGTCTATAATTCTTTGATTCTAGCATCTGTCACCTAAAAAGAAGGGCTGGCGCGTATGGATTTCCTCCGCATCCTCTGCACTGAAGACAGAAGTTTCTCCGCAATGGCCTGGTCTTCCTGGAGTGCTCCTTTAGCGCCTCGATCACCTAGTGGCTTTGCTGACTGTTTGGCAGACTTCCTGCATCCCATGTACTTAACCAATGCTTTGCTGTTAGTTGTTGTGCCTTAGCTAGTTGCTCTTCACGTTCTTTTTTGGCCTTGATGTAAGCAGAGTCAGGATGAGCTCTACCCTGACATCTGGTGGTGAATTATGGCGAGGGTGGAAAAGAACTCCAGGGGCTGATCTTGTTTGCATAGGCACACCCACTTGCCTGGCATGAAACCACAGCAACTCAAAGTGGTTACTTTGGCTGGTGTGGGATCCCCAGTTTCTCTGTTATTGGGGCAGGAAGAATAAAGTTTTGTTACCCTGATTCTGTGAATCAAGGCCAGTGGAACTGTTGTATGACAGAAGGACTGAGTGAGTCATTCACCATTACCTAAGTAGCATTTGCTTGTCAAGGGGCATGGGTTACAAAACCCAGTGAATTGAGAGAGGATGGGGACAGTCATTTGTACCTGATGGTGTGGCACCCTCCCTGAGGGGGGTTGAAACACCAATTGCACTACCTCCTCTCTCCACTGTTGAATGTCAGAGTTAACTTTGATTCCCTTAGGAGTCTAGTTACAGACTGCTGAGTTGAGTTTACTTTGGGCCAATAGTGCACCGGCACTGGGGCTCCCCTACTACTAGCTGAAATCACTAAGAGCTGAAATCACAAAAGAGCTAAAGTTTCAGAGTAGAGCTAAAGCTATTTAAGAGCTGAGATCACTGAGGCTGTGTTAACTAGTGGGGGAGCCTGAAGCTAACTTGCTAAGTTAGCTTAGCGGGGGTGAGCGGAGCGGAGCGGAGTGGCTGGAGGAGCAGCTAGCAGAGCAGAGCCTTGTGGGAGCGGCCCAAGGGACGGCTGGAGAGGAGCAGAGCGGAGTGGCTCACAGGTCGGTGAGCGGAGTGGTGCAGCTCACAGGTCAGTGAGCGGAGCGGAGTGGCTCACAGGTCAGTGAACGGAGCGGAGCAGCGCGGCTCGCAGGTCGGTGAGCAGAGCAGAGCAGCTGCCAGAGCAGTTCGTGGGACTGCGGGTGGAGTGGAGCAGTTCGTGGTGAAGGCTGCAGTGGAACTCCACGGAGAAGCAGCCGGTTGGCCTCGGATCACGTAAGGTGCCCCTTAACACCCTGCTCACCCCCCCCCCTTTGAACTCTGGGGCTGCACTGATCATGGACAGAGACTTTGGGGGGTTGTCGGACTTTTGGGACTTTTGTGATTCTTGGGTTGCTGGACCCAAGAGACTTTGGGATTGGTGGACTTTTGGGACTTTGGTGATTCTTGGGTCGCTGGTTTCAAGAACCAACGGGAGAGGACACGGCCCAATTTGCTGGGGTGGGTCTTCGCTCATGGTTTGGTCTAAAAACTCTAGTTGTGGTGTTTTTCCCATTTAATGCTGATGTTGTTTACCTCATGTTATTAAACATTTTCTGTTACACTCAGACTCCGTGCTTGCGAGAGGGGAAGTATTGCCTCTTAGAGGTGCCCAGGGGGTGGTATGTAATTGTCCCAGGTCACTGGGTGGGGGCTCGAGCCGGTTTTGCATTGCGTTATTGAAACGGAACCCCTAGATACAGAACCCGGCCCTTGTTGCTGCCAACTTAGATGGGCAGAAGGGTTACATTATTATACTTTTCATTTGACTTGCCAGAGTTTATGCTGCTTTGTATTTTCCTCACTAGGATTTGACTTCCAAAGTGCCTCTTTTACTCGGCTGTTTAGCCCTGGGGGCATTTTTTTTATCCTCGCACTGGTTTGTTTTTTATTTGCGGGATACATGTAGTGTGAGCCTCTAGCATGGTGTTTTTAAACAGTCTCCGTGCGCTTTGCTGGCATTTCACCCTGGCATGTTGCTTTTAATTTCCATTTAACGAGCCCCCTCACGTCTGTGCAGTTCCCCTTTCTGAGTTGAATGCTCCTGCGGTGGGTTCTTTGGCAGTTTCCCCTCCAGGGCTGTGCCACGTAATTCCATCATGGCTGCGATTCCTGAGAGTAACTACTCCAGCGTGGAGGCTGCACGGTGAGAGCTCACACCGTGCACTGTCCTAAGCAGAGAACGTCTCCCAGGGCCGGCGCTGCGGTACCGCTCCTCGCCAACGCCGCCCGGCTCCGCTGCATGTGCCCCGTCAGGTAGCAGGGTTTTGTTCTCGATTGTCACAAACGGGGGATAAAAGGACTCTCCTCATCTGTGTGAGGGGGACGTTACCAGCATTCAGCCAGTAGTCACAGAGGCGCTGGGCGTCATCTGGCCCCTCGGCAGCTCGGAGCACAGGGCAGAAAGTGAAGTCACAGCCTGTGCTGATTCAATGTACTGCCCACCCGTTGCTCCCCTCCCCGACACAGTCTGTTCCCTTTCCCCTCCCTCGCCTGCCCCCCGCAACGGGGCCTGTTTGCAACAACAGCAGGTGCGGGGACAGGGGCAGGAGCAACATTGACCCACGTATGTCACGGGGTCGGATAAGCTCAGATGAAAGCACATGGCCCCATTACTCTCTGGGAGGGGCCGGCAGGGGTAGGTCAGTGGCAGCGGGGGCGGGGGGGAGCACAGGGTCCTTTGCTCAGCTCAGGGCACTGTGCGGTTAACAGGTCGCTTGTTTTCCTTGGCAACGGTGTCGTCTAGCTGTTCGTCCGTGACGCTCCCCAGTGCAGCAGGGCTTTACCCCTACACCAGTGAACTACGCCAGGCCGCGCTGCAGGGACGGCGCGAGGAGAGGTGGCCGGGCAGCTTCCCCTCAGCAATCAGCCCCACGGCCATCGAGATGCTCTTGTAAAGTCACTTTCCCAGTCAGGTAGCTGCAGAGGGGCCGGAGTGTGAGACAGAGCACCTGCCCCCACAGGCCAGCCCATGCCATGCCGGCAGCTCAGTGCAGGGCACATTCCTGGTCACTGAGCTCAATGCCCATCGGCTCACCTGGATGGCGTGTCCCTCTGCTGAGGACGGCAGCTCAGCCCCTTAGCACGGGGCTCTGCAGACCCCACCCACGTGAGGGGTCCCACAGGGCAGAGAGTGGAACACACTAGTGCAGGGGCATCAGGTAGCAACCCGAGGGGAGCACAGAGATGAAATGTCCAGCCGCCTCTGTGGTGGAAAGGGTCTCTGAGACTCAGGACAGGAGGCTACCAACCCTCAGGGACCCGCTCTGACTCCTGTGCTCACGGCCCTCCAGGGGCTAGTGCAGACGGGAGAGGAGCACAATCGGGGGGGGGGAAAGGGGCACACTAGTGATAAGGCACCTGCAAGGTCAGAGGTGCAGAGCACCTCCGCCATCCGGAGACCTGAACTGCCCTCCACACCAACCACATCACTGCTCCAAAATCCCAACCCGGCCTGGCCTCTCCCTGCTCCTCTCTGGGACACTTAGTGCTGGGCTAGAGCGCTGGCAGCCACTGTGCGAGGAGATCGTCTGCACACGGGGATCTCGTTCACCGTCCTCCCTCACCCTCAGGAGCGGACACAGCACAGACCCGCCGAACCCCATCGGCCCTCCGAAGGGGGCTCAGGCCCAGCCAGATGTTCAACAAGGACAAGTGCAGAGTCCTGCACTTCGGACGGAAGAATCCCATGCACTGCTACAGGCTGGGGACGACTGGCTAAGCGGCAGTTCTGCAGAAAGGGACCTGGGGATTACAGTGGATGAGAAGCTGGATTTGAGTCAGCAGTGTGCCCTTGTTGCCAAGAAGGCTAACGGCATATTGGGCTGCACTAGTACGAGCATTGCCAGCAGATCGAGGGAAGTGATTATTCCCCTCTATTCAGCACTGGTGAGGCCACACCTGGAGTACTGCGTCCAGTTTTGGTCCCCCCAGTAGAGAAAGATGTGGACAATTGGAGAGATTCCAGCGGAGGGCAAGGAAAATTATTAGGGGACTGGGGCACATGATGTACAAGGAGAGGCTGAGGGACCTGGGCTTCTTTAGTCTGCAGAAGAGAGGAGTGGGGCGGGATTTGATAGCAGCATCTCCTGTATGTTCAGGAGTTCCACTGAATGAGGATGTGAAATGAATTTAAACATCAACATTTTTCCTGTTAAAATGTACAAACACCGAGCAAACCTGTCCATCGTCTAAAATCAGTTCTGGTCCTCTGAGGCTCTAGTTCGCTTTCATCGATTAAACAAAGATAAGTTTCAGAGGGGGAGCCGTGTTAGTCTGTTTCAGCAAAAACAATGAGGAGTCCTGTGGCACCTTAAAGACTAACAAATCTGACAAAGTGGGTTCCAGCCATGAAAGCTTATGCCCAAATCAACGTGTTAGTCTTTAAGGTGCCATAGGACTCCTCCTTGTTCAAACATTGATAGAATATGAATGCACATTTGCAGGTCCTTGTTCTCCACGAGCGATGCTGTGCAGAAGAACAAGAACCACATCCAGTTGGGGCTCAGGGGTTAGCAGAGATCACCAGCACCTTGGCTCCTTCACAGTCAGCCAGCAGTAGCTGGGCCCCAGGACAAGCCACAAGAACCAGCCAGTGGCTCTGAGCAGGAAAATAGCCACCAAGAAGCTGGCTAGAGCTGCCGGGATCCCCAGAAAGGCCACCATGCCCATGTCCAGGAATAGTCCTAAGAAAGTGGTGGCTGCAGCAGGGACCAAAAAAGGCAGAGTAAAGCCCCGCAAAGGTCACTGCTGACAAACCCAGAAGGTGGTTGTCATAAACAGACAGTTAAGGGTTAATGCCTCTCGTACCTGTAAAGGGTTAAGAAGTTCACCTAGCCTAGCTGACACCTGACCAGAGGAACCAATGGGGGGACAAGATTTTTCAAGAGGAAGGAGGGAAGTTTTTCCTTTGTTCTCATCATTAAGTTCTGTGCCAGAGTGAAAAGATCCAGGAATCAACCAGGGTAGTGAGTATTAGAGAAGGAATAAATTAGCTTATGTTTATTTCCTTTTGTAACTTCGTTTTGCATAAGAAGGGGAATTAAATTGGGTTTTTCTTTTGTGTAACTAAGGCTTTTGCCCAGAGGAAAATCCTCTGTGTTTTTTAATCTGTTGTCTGTGAGAATAGCTGGCATGCTAATCTCACAGAGGTTTTCCTTTCACCCTTTTTCTTTAATTAAAAGTCTGTTCTTTAAAACCTGATTGATTTTTCCTTGTTTTAAGATCCAAGGGGTTTGGATCAGTGTTCACCAAGAAATTGGTGGAGAAGTCTCTCAAGGCTACCCAGGGAAGGGTTATAGTACGTGGGAAGGAGATATTTTGGGGGGAAGACAAAGTTCCCAAATAACTCGTAAATGGTTGTTTAAACAATTTGGTGATGGCAGTACACTGATCTAAGCTGGTAATTAAGCTTAGGGGTTCTCATGCAGGTCTCCACATCTGTACCCTAAAGTTCAGAGTGGGGGTGACACCTATAACATGGTGGTAGAGGTGGGATTCAAAGGAACCAAAAGCCAGTAGATTTTTTTCTCTCCTTTGAACTGCTGGGGAAGCAGTGAAGAGAGATACAGATCTTCTCTCTCTTCACCTGAAGGCAAACAGGTTAAGTTTTTCTAACAAGGGCTTTGTTAGAAGAAGGTCCAGTGGTGATAGCTAGCATATAATTAACACTGGCAAAAGAAATCACAAAACCGGTTTTCCTTGTTTCTTTCTTACTCTGGGGGTGGGGGTGGGGGGGGAAGATGACAGAAAGGGACGCAGAAAAGAAGCTAGAATTGGCCAGATTTGAGGCTGAAGAAAAAGCAAAAAGGGAGGCAGAGGCACTGCCCATGAAAGAGCTTTGGAAATTGAAAAGGCAAGGGATGAAGCAGAAAGGGCCAAGGAAGAGGCTGACCACTAGACGGCTACGGAGATCCAGAGGGAATCCCAGAAGCATGCACTGGAGTTAGCCGAGTGGCTAGGCAGACGTTCTGCAGAAAAGGACCTAGGCCCTAGGGGTCACAGTGGACGAGAAGCTGGCTATGAGTAGACAGTGTGCCCTTGTTGTCAAGAAGGCTAACGGCATTTTGGGCTGTAGAAGTAGGGGCATTGCCAGCAGATCGAGGGATGTTATTATTCCCCTCTATTTGGTATTCGTGAGGCCTCATCTGGAGTACTGTGTCCAGTTTTGGGCCCCACACTACAAGAAGGATGTGGACAAATTGGAAAGAGTCCAGCGGAAGGCAACAAAAATGATTAGGGGGCTGGAGCACATGACTTATGAAGAGAGGCTGAGGGAACTGGTCTGCAGAAGAGAAGAATGAGGGGGGATTTGATAGCTGCTTTCAAGTACCTGAAAGGGGGTTGCAAAGAGGATGGATCTAGACTGTTCTCAGTGGTAGCAGATGACAGAACAAGGAGCAATGGTCTCAAGTTACAGTGGGGGAGGTTTAGGTTGGATATTAGGAAAAACTTTTTCACTAGGAGGGTGGTGAAGCATTGGAATGGGTAACCTAGGGAGGTTTGTAAGGTCAGGCTTGACGAAGCCCTGGCTGGGATGATTTAGTTGGGGTTGGTTCTGCTTTGAGCAGGGGTTTGGACTAGATACCTCCTGAGGTCCCTTCCAACCCTGATCTTCTATGATCAGGGGAGGTCCCAGAGGATTGGAAAAAAGGCAAATATAATGCCCATATTTAAAAAAGGGAAGAAAGAGAACCCTGGGAACTACAGACCGGTCCGCCTCACCTCAGTCCCCGGCAAAGTCAATACAGAGGAGAACCAGTTCAAGAGACAGAAATGAAAGGTCCTTCCTGGCATCTTGTAACGAAAGCATGGAGTAATGAAGCCCTTTCAACACAGTTGAGCAGTGAACACCCTGAACTCAATGTGGTGGTGTAATTTTTGATAGTTATTTCTCTCAAGCTGGAAGAAAACAATAGTCACTGAAAATGTGCAGATGGTAAACAATGAAGAGGACAGGTCACTGATACAGAGTGATCTGGATTGCTTGGTAAACTGGGTGCAAGCAAACAGTGTTTTTAATATGGCTAAATATAAATGTGTACATCTAGAAACAGTGTGGGGGGGGGGGGAGGAAGTGAGCCCAAAACTTACAGAATGGGGAATTCTATCCTGGGAAGCAGTGATTGTCCACCACAACCTCCATATCATTTTTCAGTCAGCTGAACATGAGTTCCCACTGTGATGCTGTGGCCAAAAGAGCTAATAAAATCCTGGGATGCACAAACAGGGGAATCTCAAGTAGGAGTAGAGAGGTTATTTTATCTCTATAGCTGGCAACATTGCAACCACTCCTGGAATACGGTGTCCAGTTTTGATGCCCGCGATTCAAGAAGGATGTTGATACACTGGAGAGGGTTCAGAGACTTGATTAGAGACTATAAGAATCTACATGGGGAATAAATATTTAATAGAGGGCTCCTCAATCTATCAGAGAAAGGTATAACATGATCCAATGGCTAGAACAGGGGTCGGCAACCTTTCAGAAGTGGTGTGCCAAGTCTTCATTTATTCACTCTAAAGTTTTGCGTGCCAGTAATACATTTTAACGATTTTAGAAGGTCTCTTTCTAGAAGTCTAGAACTACTGTTGTATGTAAAGTAAATAAGGTTTTTAAAATGTTTAAGAAGCTTCATTTAAAATTAAATTAAGAAGCAGAGGCCCCCGGACCAGTGGCAAGGACCCAGGCAGCGTGAGTGCCACTGAAAATCAGCTCGCGTGCCGCCTTTGGCACACTTGCCATAGGTTGCCTACCCCTGGGCTAGAAGTTGAAGGTAGATAAATACAGACTGGGAAATAAGGCATACCTTTTAACGGCTGGAGCAGTTAACCACTGGAACAACTTATTAAGGATTGTGGTGGATTCTCCATCACTGATGATTTTAAAATCACAATTGGATGTTTTTCTAAAAGATCTGCACTAGAACTTCCCCAAAATAATTTCTATGGTCTGTATTATACAGGAGGTCAGATTAGATGATTACAGTGGTCCATTCTGGCCTTGGAAATATATCAGTCTATGAAAGCTGTAACCAAGGTCTGGTTTACCTAAAACTTCAGTCAGTCAATTTAGCTATATTGCTTAGGGAGTGTGAAAAATTCACACCCAAGAGACATAGTTAAGCCAACCTTAGTCATGGTGCAGACACTGCTAGGTTGATGGAGAAAATTCTTCCATCAACCTAGCTACCACTTCTCAAGAGGTACTTGAGGGTACTCATTACTACTGCAATGGAAGGGGTTTTCCCATCGCGGTAGTAAATGTCTACACTACAGTAATACAGCAGCACAGCTGCGCCTCTGCAGCATTTGTAGTGTAGACACAACCCAAGACTCAAAACTGACTCACCAACAATGCAGATTGAGCTGCAATACAATGAATACACAGCTATAAACACAATTAAGTCTTGTGATAATCAGACAGCCCAACTGTACGTATACACTGGGTACAGTATGGCTTAGACTAGAGAAGCAGTTCTTCAGAGAGTAGCTTAAGGCAGTGTCCTGAGCACAGGTTACAAAAATGCAACTGGAATCTGAAAGATTGAGTGAGCACCGCTGACATTTACCACACAAAGGTCAGCCAGTTGCTAGAGCCAGCACTGCCTGGCACGGCTCGGCTCCTGCTACACTTAACAGAAATGCTGTAGAGAGGATTAAAATAATAGCCTAACATTTTTCTCCAATCAAAACTAATGATCCTTCATTAGACGGTTCAACCAATGCGAAATAAGCCCTGAACGGTAGAGAATAATGTAACGTTTAGTTTAAATGCACAAAAAGACGAATGCCACAGTGCGCGAGTTCTCTCAGCTGACCGTGCAGCAACAGCTAGTTCCCCTCGAAAGTGTGCCAACACCAATAATGCTGGTGCACCAAAAAGGAATTTCATCTAGTTTAGATTCATTTTTCCTATTTGAACTGGTTGCCGGGACAGAGCCAATACTGGCCACACGGCAGGTGTACCAAAGAAGAGGGGTTTACTTTTGAGCTAAAAGAGAATTTCATTTCATGCTAATTGGAAGACTCATTGCAGATTACCACATTTTTGCTTGCTTAAGGTTCTGCAAGCCAGTCAACCCTAAGAAGCTGAAAGACGCTACATCACATAATACTATTTAGTCATTTATTCTGATAAATACTTTCGTTTTATCATAACACTTGACAGTATACTAGGAAATGTACTGTAGCACTGAGACACTTTGGGAGTTCACCCTGACCAGTAAGAGGTTTTGTCCCACCTGCCCTCTGACTCTGGATGCCTCTGGGCTGCGCAGCTTTGGCACAGAATCCTGACACAAGCAGCATGCTCACAGCACAATGGTTTCACCCCTGCTTCCACCAGACCAGCTACGCCTTGCAGGGTGACCCCAACACCTCCTCTGGTCCCAATTCTCCCCAAAACTGTCTCCCCTGCAGTGTCCAGTCCCTCTTATCTCTGAGTGCTCAGTAACACCAATTTCCCTACCTCCAAAAAGCCAGTACACACACCAAGCTGTTAACTCAGCGGGAGTTATACACTCCACCCCAATACACAGCACTGAGATGATTTGCAGTAAAACTAAGAATAGGTTTATTAAAAAAAATCTCTCTTAAATTTGTTTGTTAAAGTGCAAGAGATATGAAAGGATTATAAACAAAATAATAGTATTTCTAGTGTCTAAAACTTAACTCTAGCAAGATACATCTTTGCCTAATCTAGTTTCTTATTCACATCAAGGGGTCAGCATTCTCCAGCTAGATTAGCAGGAGAACCCATCTTTCATAGGTCAAAGAACGTAGCATTTTGCTTCTCTCACTTGGTAGATCCCCCAAAAGTCTTTCAAGCAGATCTTTATATCCCCAAAGTTTTTGTCTTCAAAGTCAGAAAGCCCTCCTGGAGGCTCAGCTTCCCATATCCACTAGGGAGCAGACACCACATTACTTTTGCAGTCTCCTGTGGCTTACAATGCAAATGGTCTTCCTGCAATCTCACAAGCAAGTGAACAGCCCATTGTTCCAGTCCCTGGTCACACCTGGCTCTGTTTGCAATTGAGACAGAGGTTTTTGCCCTTCTCCTTTGTCTGGAAAAAAGCCTGGTTTGTCTCCTTTGTCTGTTTACAGTCTCCAAAACTGGGGAACATGGAGACCGGGGAGATGGGTCGGAAATGAGAGGGAGTGTGGGCTATATTGGCAGAGAGAAAGGAGGGTCAGGACAAAACTGGGAGGAAAGATCAAACCAGTATCTTAGATGCCTATATACAAATGCGAGAAGTATGGGGAATAAGCAGGAAGAACTGGAAGTGCTAATAAATAAATATAACTATGACATTGTTGGCATCACTGAAACTTGGTGGGATAATACACATGATTGGAATGTTGGTGTGGATGGGTACAGCTTGCTCAGGAAGGATAGACAGGGGAAAAAGGGAGGAGGTGGTGCCTTATATATTAAAAATGCACACACTTGGACTGAGGTAGAGATGGACATAGGAGATGGAAGTGTTGAGAGTCTCTGGGTTAGGCTAAAAGGGGCAAAAAACAAGGGAGATGTCATGCTAGGAGTCTACTACAGGCCACCTAACCAGGTGGAAGAGGTGGATGAGGCTTTTTTTCAAGCAACTAACAAAATCATCCAAAGCCCAAGATTTGGTGGTGATGGGGGACTTCAACTATCCGGATATATGTTGGGAAAATAACACAGCAGGGCACAGACTATCCAACATATTCTTAGACTGCATTGGAGACAACTTTTTATTTCAGAAAGTTGAAAAAGCTACTAGGGGGGAAGCTGTTCTAGACTTGATTTTAACAAATAGGGAGGAACTCGTTGAGAATTTGAAAGTAGAAGGCAGCCTGGGTGAAAGTGATCATGAAATCATAGAGTTTGCAATTCTAAGGAAGGGTAGAAGGGAGAACAGCAAAATAGAGACAATGGATTTCAGGAAGGCAGATTTTGGTAAGCTCAGAGAACTGATAGGTAAGGTCCCATGGGAATCAAGACTGAGGGGAAAAATGACTGAGGAGAGTTGGCAGTTTTTCAAAGGGACACTACTAAGGGCCCAAAAGCAAGCTATTCCGCTGGTTAGGAAAGATAGAAAATGTGGCAAAAGACCACCTTGGCTTAACCACGAGATCTTGCACGATCTAAAAAATAAAAAGGAGTCATATAAAAAATGGAAACTAGGACAGATTACAAAGGATGAATATAGGCAAACAACACAGGAATGCAGGGGCAAGACTAGAAAGGCAAAGGCACAAAATGAGCTCAAACTAGCTACAGGAATAAAAGGAAACAAGAAGACTTTTTATCAATACATTAGAAGCAAGAGGAAGACCAAAGACAGGGTAGGCCCACTGCTTAGTGAAGAGGGAGAAACAGTAACAGGAAACTTGGAAATGGCAGAGATGCTTAATGACTTCTTTGTTTCGGTCTTCACCGAGAAGTCTGAAGGAATGCCTAACATAGTGAATGCTAATGGGAAGGGGGTAGGTTTAGCGGATAAAATAAAAAAAGAACAAGTTAAAAATCACTTAGAAAAGTTAGATGCCTGCAAGTCACCCGGGCCTGATGAAATGCATCCTAGAATACTCAAGGAGCTAATAGAGGAGGTATCTGAGCCTCTAGCTATTATCTTTGGAAAATCATGGGAGACGGGAGAGATTCCAAAAGACTGGAAAAGGGCAAATATAGTGCCCATCTATAAAAAGGGAAATAAAAACAACCCAGGAAACTACAGACCAGTTAGTTTAACTTCTGTGCCAGGGAAGATAATGGAGCAAGTAATTAAGGAAATCATCTGCAAACACTTGGAAGGTGGTAAGGTGATAGGGAACAGCCAGCATGGATTTGTGAAGAACAAATCATGTCAAACCAATCTGATAGCTTTCTTCGATAGGATAACGAGTCTTGTGGATAAGGGAGAAGCTGTGGATGTGGTATACCTAGACTTTAGTAAGGCATTTGATACAGTCTCGCATGATATTCTTATCGATAAACTGCGCAAATACAATTTAGATGGGGCTACTATAAGGTGGGTGCATAACTGGCTGGATAACCGTACTCAGAGAGTTGTTATTAATGGTTCCCAATCCTGCTGGAAAGGCGTAACGAGTGGGGTACCGCAGGGGTCTGTTTTGGGACCGGCTCTGTTCAATATCTTCATCAAGGACTTAGATATTGGCATAGAAAGTACGCTTATTAAGTTTGCGGATGATACCAAACTGGGAGGGATTGCAACTGCTTTGGAGGACAGGGTCATAATTCAAAATGATCTGGACAAATTGGAGAAATGGTCTGAGTTAAACAGGATGAAGTTTAACAAAGACAAATTCAAAGTGCTCCACTTAGGAAGGAAAAATCAGTTTCACACATACAGAATGGGAAGAGACTGTCTAGGAAAGAGTACGGCAGAAAGGGATCTAGGGGTTATAGTGGACCACAAGCTAAATATGAGTCAACAGTGTGATGCTGTTGCAAAAAAAGCAAACATGATTCTGGGATGTATTAACAGGTGTGTTGTGAGCAAGACACGAGACGTCATTCTTCCGCTCTACTCTGCTCTGGTTAGGCCTCAGCTGGAGTATTGTGTCCAGTTCTGGGCGCCGCATTTTAAAAAAGATGTGGAGAAATTGGAAAGGGTCCAGAGAAGAGCAACAAGAATGATTAAAGGTCTAGAGAACATGACCTATGAAGGAAGGCTGAAAGAATTGGGTTTGTTTAGTTTGGAAAAGAGAAGACTGAGAGGGGACATGATAGCAGTTTTCAGGTATCTAAAAGGGTGTCATAAGGAGGAGGGAGAAAACTTGTTCACCTTAGCCTCTATGGATAGAACCAGAAGCAATGGGTTTAAACTGCAGCAAGGGAGGTCTAGGTTGGACATTAGGAAAAAGTTCCTAACTGTCAGGGTGGTTAAACACTGGAATAAATTGCCTAGGGAGGTTGTGGAATCTCCATCTCTGGAGATATTTAAGAGTAGGTTAGATAAATGTCTATCAGGGATGGTCTAGACAGTATTTGGTCCTGCCATGCGGGCAGGGGACTGGACTCGATGACCTCTCAAGGTCCCTTCCAGTCCTAGAATCTATGAAAAAAAAAAAAAAAACACAGTATTAGAGCATCCATACTTTCACACACAATGTTATTACATACATTTCCCAGTGATATCAACAATCAATGTGTTATTAGTTTTCAAATGATATATTACAAGACAACTTTTAAATGACTATCATGGCAACAGTGTGAGGTGCATTGAGCTAGTCAGGCCAGCTGAGATTTACTGTTAAATACCAGAGAGCCCTTTGCTATCTGGCACTGGGATGCTCTTACAGTCACAAGTACATGCTGTAAAATTAATTAGCTTTTAGTATTGCAATTTAAACCATAGCACGAATGCATATTTTACCAATACAAGTGTGCCATTCCCACAAAAGCGTGCTAAAACCAATAATGCTGGTGCACCAAAAAGGAATTATCCGATGTGTATTAAACAGAAAGAAAAGCAGCCAAGAATTTCCAAAATGAATTCTAAATTTGTTAGGGTCTTGTTCAATAGCTAGGCGATTACTAGAATATATTTTTTAATTTACCAGTTATGAGCCAAAAACTAGTAAATCCCAAAGCTTTCAATAGATGTTTATCATAGTCCTAGGGGGGTATGGGGCCCAGGACATAGAAACTCTGGGCTTATCTGCCAGGGGGTATTCCCACCCGGATCCACCCAAGGCCCCACCCCACCTCTTCCCCACCAGTTCTGCCCCTCCCCCTCACACATTGCACCCTCGCTCCTCCCTCCTAGCACCTCCAGACACCGCAAAACAATTGATTAGCAGTAGGTGCTGGGAGTCAGGGAGGGGGAGGCGCTGATCGGCAGGGCTGCTGGCGGGCAGGAAGCACTGGGTAGAGGAGCTGGTTGGTGGGGGGCTTCTCCTCACCCCCACCCCTGCTCTCCTTCCCCCCGTCTCCTCCTCACAAAGCATGGGGCCCCTCAAAGCGCAGGGCCCGGGGCAGTCGCCCCCATTTGCCATACCCTAGGGACGGCTCTGGCTGGAAGGGACCTCAAGAACTTATCTAATCCAGCCCCTTGCGCTGAGGCAGGGACAAGTAAACCGTTCTACACCATCCCTGACAGGTGTTTGTCCAAGTTGTTCTTTAAAACCTCAGATGATGAGGATTCCACAGCCTCCCTTCATAACCTATTCCAGTGCTTAACTACCCTTATAATTACACAATTTTTCCTAATAGCTAATCTAAACCTCCCTTATCGCAGATGAAGCCTTAGTTCTTGTTCTACCTTCAGTGGACATGAACAATCAATCACTGTCCTCTTTATAACATATTTGAAAACTTATCAAGTCCCCCCTCAGCCTTCTTTTCTTGAGACTAAACATGCCCAGGTGGGTTTGTTTTTTTTGTTTGTTTTTCAAACTTTCCTCATATGTCAGGTTTTCTAAACCTTTTACCATCTCTTCTGGGCTCTCTCTACTTTGTCCACGTTTCTTGATGTCTGGCGCCCCAAAATGGACACAGTACGCCAGCTGAGACCTCACCAACGCCTAACAGAGGGGGACCATTACCTCCCATAGCTTACATACAACACTCCTGTTACTACACTCCTGAATTATATTAACCTTTTTTTGCAACTGCATCATCATTGTTGGCTCATGTTCAGTTTCTGATCCACTATAGGTCCCAGATACTTTTCTGCAGAACTACTACCTTGACAAGTATCAGGGGGTAGCCGTGTTACTCTGTATCTACAAAAACAACAAGGAGTCTGGTGGCACCTTAAAGACTAACAGATTTATTTGGGCATAAGCTTTCGTGAGTAAAAACCTCACTTCTTGGGATGCATAGAGTGAAAGTTACAGATGCAGGCATTATATACTGACACATGGCAGTGCCACTGACTTGAAGGTATAACCCTGGACGCCCCATCATCTCAGGCATTGGCACTCTTACAGCAGGATTATCTGGCTATTTGGACTCTCTCCTCAGACCCTATGCTACCAGCACTCCCAGCTATCTTCGAGACACCACCGACTTCCTGAGGAAACTACAATGCATTGATGTTCTTCCTGAAAACACCATCCTGGCCACCATGGATGTAGAAGCACTTTATACCAATATTCCACATGAGGATGGACTACAAGCTGTCAGGAACAGTATCCCTGATGAGACCACAGCACACCTGGTGGCTGAGCTTTGTGACTTTGTCCTCACCCACAACCACTTCAGATTTGGGGACAACTTATACCTTCAAGTCAGTGGCACTGCTATGGGTACCCGCATGGCCCCACAGTATGCCAACATTTTTATGGCTGACTTAGAACAACACTTCCTCAGCTCTCGTCCCCTAGTGCCCCTCCTCTACTTACGCTACATTGATGACATCTTCATCATATGGACCCACGGAAAGGAGGCTCTTGAAGAATTCCACCTGGACTTCAACAATTTCCACCCCACCATCAACCTCACCCTGGACCAGTCCACACAAGAGATCCACTTCCTGGACACTACAGTAAAAATAATTGATGGTCACATAAACACCACCCTATTCCGGAAACTTACTGACCACTATACGAACCTACATGTCTCCAGCTTCCATCCAAGACACATCACACGATCCATTGTCTACAGCCAAGCCCTAAGATACAACCGAATTTGCTCCAACCCCTCAGACAGAGACAAACACCTACAAGATCTTTATCAAGCATTCGTAAAACTACAATACCTCACTGGGGAAGTGAGGAAACAGATTGACAGAGCAAGACGGGTACCCAGAAATCACCTACTACAGGACAGACCAACAAGGACAATAACAGAACACCACTGGCCATCACATACAGCCCACAGCTAAAACCTCTCCAGCGCATCATCCACGATCTACAACCTATCCTGGAAAATGATCCCTCACTCTCACAGACCTTGGGAGGCAGGCCAGTCCTCGCTTACAGACAACCCCCCAACCTGAAGCAAATACTCACCAGCAACTACACACCACACCACAGAAACACCAACCCAGGAACCAATCCCTGCAGCAAACCTCGTTGCCTACTCTGTCCCCATATCTACTCTGGCAACAGCATCAGAGGACCCAACCACATCAGCCACACCATCAAGGGCTCATTCACCTTACATCCACTAATGTTATATATGCCATCATGCGCCAGCAATGCCCCTCTGCCATGTACATTGGCCAAACCGGACAGTCCCTCCGCAAAAGAATAAATGGACACAAATCGGACATCAGGAATGGTAACATACATAAGCCAGTAAGTGAACACTTCAATCTCCCTGGTCATTCTATTACAGATTTAAAAGTCACTATCATTGAACAAAAAAACTTCAGAAACAGACTTCAAAGAGAAACAGCAGAACTAAAATTCATTTGCAAATTTAACACTTGTAGTGCCCATCTTAAAAAAAGAGAAGGAGGAGGATCCGGAGAACTACAGGTCAATCAGCCTCACCTCAGTCCCTGGAAAAATCATGGAGCAGGTCCTCAAGGAATCAATTATGAAACACTTGGAGGAGAGGAAAGTGATCAGTCACAGTCAGCATGGATTCACCAAGGGCACCAAGTCATGCCTGACTAAACTAATTGCCTTCTATGAGGAGATAACTGGCTCTGTGGATTAGGGGAATGCAGTGGATGTGTTATTCCTTGACAGCAAGTTAAAGAAGTATGGTCTGGATGAATGGACTATAAGGTGGGTAGAAAGCTGGCTAGATCATCGGGCTCAACAGGTAGCAATCAATGGCTCCATGTCTAGTTGGCAGCTGGTATCAAGCGGAGTGCCCCAAGGGTCGATCCTGGGGCCGGTTTTGTTCAATATCTTCATTAATGATCTGGAGGATGGCGTGGACTGCACTCTCAGCAAGTTTGCAGATGACACTAAACTGGGAGGCGTGGTAGATACGCTGGAGGGTAAGGATAGGGATACAGAGGGACTAGACAAATTAGAGGATTGGGCCAAAAGAAATCTGATGAGATTCAACAAGGACAAGTGCAGAGTCCTGCACTTAGGAAGGAAGAATCCCATGCACTGCTACAGACTAGGGACCGAGTGGCTAAGTAGCAGTTCTGCAAAAAAGGACCTGGGGGTTACAGTGGACGAGAAGCTGGATATGAGTCAACAGGGTGCCCTTGTTGCTAAGAAGGCTAGTGGCATTTTGAGCTGTATAAGTAGGAGCATTGCCAGCAGATCGAGAGACGTGATCATTCCTCTCTATTCGGCATTGGTGAGGCCTCATCAGGAGTACTGTGTCCAGTTTTGGGTCCCACACTACAAGAAGGATGTGGAAAAATTGGAAAGAGTCCAGCGGAGGGAAACAAAAATGATTAGGGGGCTGGAGCACAAGATTTATGAGGAGAGGCTGAGGGAACTTGGATTATTTAGTCTGCAGAAGAGAAGAATGAGGGGAGATTTGATAGCTGCTTTCAACTACCTGAAAGGGGGTTCCAAAAAGGATGGATCTAGACTGTTCTCAGTGGTACCAGATAACAGAACAAGGAGTAATGGTCTCAAGTTGCAGTGGGGAAGGTTTAGGTTGGATATTACCCTGTTTCCCCGAAAATAAGACAGTGTCTTATATTAATTTTTGCTCCCAAAGATGCGCTAGGTCTTATTTTCAGGGGATGTCTTATTTTTCAATGAAGAAGAATACGGTACACATTTTTTGTTGAACCTCGGGGAGGTCTTATTATCGGGGGGATGCCTTATATTACAACGAGAGGCAAAACTGTAAGTAGGCCTTATTTTCGGAGGACGTCTTATTTTCGGGGAAACAGGGTAGGGAAAACTTTATCACTAGGAGGGTGGTGAAGCCCTGGAGTGGGTTACCTAGGGAGGTGGTGGAATCTCCTTCCTTAGAGGTTTTTAAGGTCAGGCTTGACAAAGCCCTGGTTGGGATGATTTAGTTGGGGATTGGTCCTGCTTTGAGCAGGGGGTTGGACTAGATGACCTCCTGAGGTCCCTTCCAACCCTGATATTCTATGATTCTATGACAGTTTGTTAAGATAGGCACTAGAAAGCATTTTTCTCTTTATTTTCTCATAACCATTCTGACTTTTATACCTCATTGCTTGTACTCACTTAATAGCTCTCTCTTTGTAGTTAATAAACTTGTTTTATTGTTTTATCTACACCAGTATGTTTAAGTTAAAGTGCCTGGGTAACTCTATTTAAGATCATAAGCTGGTGTCTATCATTCCCTTTAAGCAATAACAGACTTAATATATTTGGACTGTCTAGGAGAGGGTGGGCTGTACAGGACATACATTTCTGGGGGGAAATATGGGACTGGGAATGTGTTGGGGTCACCCTGAAATATAACCCAGGCTGGTGAGAGCCGGGGTGTGACTGGCAGTACGCAGTTACATACAGGCACATCTGGGAGTGACCTACATGCTGGCAAGCTGTTTTTGAGCAGCCCAGGTTGGGCATTACAACAGTCAGGCATTGCAAGGCACCCCAGGTTTCAGGGCAAGGGTGACACAGCCCCCCACTAGTCTAAACTGCACCCAGATATGTCACAGTGGGGATGGGTGGGAAATCCCTTCCTGACCCCTATTGGTGGCCAGCAGAAACCCTGAAGCATGAGGTTTTAGGAAAATAAGACAAAAACCAGAAGTGAGCCCCACGGTTGCTGAGCCCTGCCCCCCACCATGACAAACAATCTTGTCATACAATCACATTCTTAAATTTGTCCAGCTTGCTCTTAAAACTAAGTTATTTGCCCTGACAACGCCAATTGAGAGGCTGTTCTAGAACTTCACCTCTCTGATGGTTATGTCTATTTGTTCTTGTGCCAACATTGTCCTTTAGCTTAAATAACTCACTTTTCTCCCGAAAGTATTTAGAGAGAGCAATGATATCCTCTCTCAGCCTTCTGTTCCCTAGACTAAGCAAGCCAAGCTCCTTCAGTCTCATAAGACAGGCCCTCCGTTCCCCTGCTGATCCTAGTAGCTCTTCTCTGCTGTCACTATCGCATCATCACTGCCACATTGTACAATCCTTTCTTAATTGTCACACAGACATCCCATCACCCAAACAGAGGACTTTGAAGATGCTGAAATGTCAGACACACAGGATCCATCCAACATGTGACTTCACAAACAGAATCATCTGCTGTCAACTGACTACACAGACTGATAAAACTATTCACCCATGCAATATCATTGCCATGGAAAAACAGCATCAGCAGGTCACTCATTTCTGTTTTATAAGAGGTATGCAATGCTTTGGGGTTTGTTTGTTTTTTTTACAGTTGATCTTAAGTCCCATAGGGTCAGCAAATATTCTATATTGGATGACCAGCTGTCTACTGTGGAAGAAGAGTGGACTTTATTTTAGGATTCTATCACAGAGTTTGCTGGACAAAAACTGGGATTTAAGAGAATAAAAAAACAATGTTGGATTACAGATGATACCGTCAAATTATGGGAAAGAAAGAAAGAAAGAGGCCTGTTGGAATGATCATAAGCAATGGTGGAATAGTATGACTCAGTGCTTTGAGGAAGCCTCTGAAAGACATGACCAGAAATGTAAATTTGAGATTTTGAAGGATTTTGGACATCCTAACTGGTGTCCATTCTCGCAGCTTCTGCCAGTGAAGGACAAAAATTTAGCAAAGGTATAACAAGAGCCAATGGCTGGAAGTTGAGGCTAGATAAATTCAGAGAGGAAACAAAGGGTAAATTTCAAAGCGTGAGGGTAATTAACCATTGGCACAATTTATCAAGGGTTATGCTGGATTGTCCATCCCTGGCAATTTTAAATCAAGATGAAGTGTTTTTTTACAAGCTCTGCTCTAGGAATGATTGTGGGGCGGGTCTCTGGCCTGTGCTGTGCAGAAGCTCAGACTGAATGGTCCCTTTGGGCTTTGGAGACCGTGACTTATCATCCCCATGTAGAGGTGGAGATCCGAAATACAGAAAGAGTGACTTGCTCAGCATCATCTATGGACTTGGGCTAATCAAAGCCTTGAACCCCCGTCTTAGGGAGCTAAGGCTAATGTTTGACCCACCAACCCATCCTCCCTTCCTGCTAAACAGTACCCTGAGATATGACTCATGCCTTTCTCTCAGGGTATGTCTACACTACGAAATTAGATCGAATTTATAGAAGCCGGTTTTATAGAAATTGGTTGTATACAGCCAATTGTGTGTGTCCCCACATAAAATGCTCTAAGTGCATGAAGTCGGCGGACCGCGTCCACAGTACCGAGGCTAGCGTCGAGTTCCAGAGCGTTGCACTATGGGTAGCTATCCCGCAGTCTCCGCCGCCCATTGGAATTCTGTGTTGAGATCCCAAAGACTGAATGATGGAAAACAGCGTCGCGAGGGGTTCTGGGTACGTCGTCAGGCACCTCCCCCTCCGTCAGAGCAACGGCAGACAATCGATTCGCCTTTTTACCTGGGTTACCTGTGCAGACAACATACCACGCCAAGCATGGAGCCCGCTCAGCTCAGCTCACCGTCACCATATGTCCTCTGGGTGCCGACAGACGTGGTACTGCATTGCTACACAGCAGCAGCTAATTGCCTTTTGGCAGTAGATGGTGCAGTATGACTGGTAGCCTTCATCGGCGATCTGGGTGCTGGCAGACGTGGGGCTGGCAGACGTGGGGCTGCATTGCACACAGCAGCAGCCCCTTGCCTTTTGGTAGAAGATGGTATATTACGATTGATATCCGTCGTCGTTGTACTGCAGTGGCTGTCAATCATGGGCACCTGGGCAGTCTCGACGATGATGGCTATCAGTGGTAGTATGCTATTTTCTGCCAAGCACCCAGTATTTTCTGCCAAGCACCCAGAAGATGACGAGGGCTATCAGTCATGCTGCACCGTCGTCTGCCAGCTTAAGATGTAAAAAATAGATTTGTTCTGTATTCATTTGCTTCCCCCTCCCTCCGTGAAATCAACAGCCTGCTAAACCCAGGGTTTTGAGTTCAATCTTTGGGGGGGGCCATTCTGTGTGACAATTGTTTGTATTTCTCCCTGATGCACAGCCACCTTTATTGATTTTAATTCCCTGTACCTGTATGCCATGTCGTCACTCGCCCCTCCCTCCCTCCGTCCGTCCGTCAGATACTAGTTTCGGGCCTTTTTTCAGCCCAGACGCCATAGCACTGGGATCATGGAGCCCGCTCAGATCTCTGCGGCAATTATGAGCACTATGAACACCATGCGCATTGTCCTGGAGTATACGCAGAGCCAGGACATGCCAAAGCAAAACCAGGACCAGCCAAGGAGGCGATTGCAGCGCGGCGACGAGAGTGATGAGGAAATTGACATGGACATAGACCTCTCACAAAGTACAGGCCCCAGCAGTGTGCAAATCATGGTGTTACTGGGGCAGGTTCATGCCGTAGAACGCCGATTCTGGGCCCGGGAAACAAGCATAGACTGGTGGGACCGCATCGTGCTGCAGGTGTGGGACGATTCCCAGTGGCTGCAAAACCTTCGCATGCGTAAGGACACTTTCATGGAACTTTGTGACTTGCTTTCCCCTGCCCTGAAGCGCCAGAATACCAGGATGAGAGCAGCCCTCACAGTTGAGAAGCGAGTGGCGATAGCCCTGTGGAAGCTTGCAACGCCAGACAGCTACCGGTCAGTCGGGAATCAATTTGGAGTGGGCAAATCTACTGTGGGGGCTGCTGTGATCCAAGTTGCCAGGGCAATGAAAGACCTGGTGATCTCAAGGGTAGTGACTCTGGGAAACGTGCAGGCCACAGTGGATGGTTTTGCTGAAATGGGATTCCCAAACTGTGGTGGGGCAATAGACGGAACCCATATCCCTATCTTGGCACCGGAGCACCAAGCCACCAACTACATAAACCGCAAGGGGTACTTTTCAATGCTGCTGCAAGCCCTGGTGGATCACAAGGGACGTTTCACCAACATCAACGTGGGATGGCCCGGAAAGGTACATGATGCTCGCGTCTTCAGGAACTCTGGTCTGTTTCGAAAGTTGGAGGAAGGGACTTTCTTCCCGGACCAGAAAATAACCGTTGGGGATGTTGAAATGCCTATGGTTATCCTTGGGGACCCAGCCTACCCCTTAATGCCAATGCCGGTTTGATGTGAGAGATCACTCACGCAGTGCCAGGCAACAGATTTCAGCTTGCAGGCAGCCATGGTAAGCCACAGTCTTTTGGCTTTTTTCACCTTCTTAACATGTGGGAATGGTTTCAAACTGTAGCGCCCTCATTTCCCATACCAAGCACCCGCTGGGTTGGCCATTTAAAATGGGTTTGCAATGTAAAAGGAGGGGCTGCGGTTCCCGGGTTAACATGCAGCACAAACCCAACTAACACCCCTCCCCCCCAACACCCAATTCTCTGGGATGATCACTTCACCCCTCCCCCCACCGCGTGGCTAACAGCGGGGAACATTTCTGTTCAGCAGAGCAGGAATGGGCACCTCTGAATGTCCCCTTAATAAAATCACCCCATTTCAACCAGGTGACCGTGAATGATATCACTCTCCTGAGGATAACAAAGAGCGATAAGGAATGGATGTTGTCTGCATGCCAGCAAACACCGGGACCATACGCTGCCATGCTTTGTTATGCAATGATTCCAGACTACGTGCTACTGGCCTGGCGTGGTAAAGTGTCCTACCATGGTGGACGGGATAAGGCAGCCCTCCCCAGAAACCTTTTGCAAAGGCTTTGGGAGTACATGAAGGAGAGCTTTCTGGAGATGTCCCTGGAGGATTTCTGCTCCATCCCCATAAACGTTAACAGACTTTTCCAGTAGCTGTACTGGCCGCGATTGCCAGGGCAAATTAATCATTAATCATTAAACACGCTTGCTTTTAAACCATGTGTAATATTTACAAAGGTACACTCACCAGAGGTCCCCGGTGTGCCCTCAGGGTCTGGGAGCACGCCTTGGGTGAGTTCGGGGGTTACTGGCTCCAGGTCCAGGGTGATAAACATATCCTGGCTGTTGGGGAAACTGGTTTCTCCGCTACCTTGCTGCTGTGAGCTATCCACATTATCTTCATCCTCCTCTGCCTCGTACCCCGAACCCTCTTCCCTGTGTGTTTCTCCAGTGAGCGAGTCATAGCACACGGTTGGGGTAGTGGTGGCTGCACCCCCTAGAATGGCATGCAGCTCCGCGGAGAAGCGGCATGTTTGCGGCTGTGCCCCGGACCTTCCGTTTGCCTCTCTGGCTTTGTGGTAGGCTTGCCTTAGCTCCTTAATTTTCACGCGGCACTGCTGTGCGACCCTGTTATGGCCTCTGTCCTTCATGGTCTTGGAGACCTTTTCTAATATTTTGCCATTTCTTTTACTGCTACGGAGTTCAGCTAGCACTGATTCATCTCCCCATATGGCGAGCAGATTCCGTACCTCCCGTTCGGTCCATGCTGGAGCTCTTTTGTGATCCTGGGACTCCATCACGGTTACCTGTGCTGATGAGCTCTGCGTGGTCACCTGTGCTCTCCACGCTGGGCAAACAGGAAGTGAAATTCAAACATTCGCGGGGCTTTTCCTGTCTACCTGGTCAGTGCATATGAGTTAAGAGTGCTGTCCAGAGCGGTCACAATGAAGCACTGTGGGATAGCTCCCAGAGGCCAATAACATCGAATTCCGTCCACACGACCCCAATTCTGACCCGCTAAGGCCGATTTTATCGCTAATCCCCTCGTCGGAGGTGGAGTAAAGAAACCGGTTTAAAGGGCCCCTTAAGTCGAAAGAAAGGGCTTCGTCGTGTGAACGTGTCCAGGCTTAATTCGATTTAACGCTGCTAAAGTCGACCTAAACTCGTAGTGTAGACCAGGCCTCAGAAAGTGCTCTGTCTCAGAAGAGAGGCAATCCACATGGAGATTATGACTGACTCACTTTAAGGCATAGGAAATTACTAATGTAAACTGTGCTTAAAGAAACCTGTCACCACCCATTTTGCATCTAGCCCTATGGTTTAGTTTGTATTGCACAGCAGCGTGGATGCTCATTATAGTACGCCTAGGATTTGCTTCTTTGCCGATGCCACTTGCTGTTATTTTGGCCGGCTTTGAGAAACGTGTGTGTCTTTGTGCCAAGGAGACGCTCATTTGGGGCAAAAGCTCACACTCTCATATTGGTCCAAAGCACACCCATGGGGCTTCCCAATGTTTAATTTGACATTAAAATGTTACTGGCCATATAGCCCTCTCCATTATTTGCTTCTTCGCTAGATGGATGAATTTCTCCATCACAGCTTCCTGTAGAGAGAACCATTGCTGAGATAATGCCATGGGAAGTTTAATTATTATCTTTGTAGAGACCACAAAACCACACTATTTTCGATGGGGCTTTGTGTTGGCATAGCTGAAACCATAAAGAAATGTTCAGTCAAAAGCCACAGCTGTTCCCATTCTGTAGATTATAGGTGTTGGCATGTAACTGTAGCACCCTCAGCTAGAGTCAGCCAACTGTACAAACAAGATAGTACAGTTACAGGAAAATCTGGAAACACAAGAGGAATTCTACTGACTGGTGGAGAAGATGATGATTTGTGTCGTTCTGCGACTCCAGAGGTAATGTGTGTCCCCGGCCCTGCATTGAACGAGTGGAAGCAAGGAAATAACACTGCTTCTTCCACCTACAAGTTAGTCACTCTGAACTCTTCATAAGCCTTGGCTGTTTCTTTCACCAAGAAAAGAAGTGTGATTCACTTGGGGGGGGGGGGGGGGGCGCGGAGGGATAGCTCAGTGGTTTGATCATTGGCCTGCTAAACCGAGGGTTGTGAGTTCAATCCTTGAGGGGGCCACTTAGGGATCTAGAGAAAAATCCGTACTTGGTCCTGCTACAGAAGGCAGGGGGCTGGACTCAATGACCTTTCAGGGTCCCTTCCAGTTCTAGGAGATGGGATATCTCCCTTATTTATTCAGACAGGTTAGGGTAACAGACACAGATTTCTGTTTTGTATGGTGGAGAACAGGGAAATTCAGGTACCCGAGAAATTCTGGTGTCTCCAAGGAAAGTACACACACGGCAGCCAGCACTGACTTCAGAAATGCAGCAGTGGAAATCTGGGCAGCTCCAGTGAAAGGAACAGGCCAGACCGAGTCACTTTGACTCACACTTGCTTTCAGTGAGGCTCACCAGGGGTAAGATGGTCTTTTATGGGGTCTGGCTTGGGGAGTAAGGAAGTGACCCTTTTGGGAGCATATATCTAAAGCTAGCTTGTGGCTTGGGCACAGCCCCGAACAAGGGGTGGTGTATTCGCTGCACTGGCCCAGAAGCAGCCCCAGGAGGTGCTGCCACTCAGACACCCTGCCACAGGATACATTCACTGCCGGGGCACCTCCTTGTGGCCGCGTCTGGGGATTAGCTGCACTTAGGTCCGACGCCCCTTTCCTAACCTCGTGGTCTCTCTCTCTCTCTCTCTCTCTGGGACTCAGGGTACTCCTTCTTTGTGACTCAGCCTTCCAGCCAGGTCACTATGGTCATGCCCTTCTGGGGTAGCAAAGTCCCATTGGACGACTGTCCTAGGAAGTCTTCTGCCCCACTGACCAGACTGGGCCACTTCCCTCAGTGGGTGGTAGGGGAACCCAGGCCTTCCCCTCCACTCTGGGGTCCAGCCCAGGGACCCTACAACCGGTAGCTGAGGTCTGCACAATCCCAAACCTTCCTACTGTTTCCCTGGGCTGCTCCTACTTCACCTCTGCCAGGCTCTTTCTCCACCCTCGTCTGGGTACGCCCTTCCCTCAGGGCTGGGACTCCAGAGCTGCTGGTCTCCCCATGGTTTCTTCCTTTCCCTCGCCAAGGCTGGAGAGTGACGGCAGAGCTCCACACTGCAGCCTCTGTCTGCTGCAACCTGCCTGGCTTTAGCATACCCCACCCGTTCCTTCTCAGCTGGGCTCTACTCCCAGTCAGGGGTTGCTTATCCAGCCCAGTTCCCCTCAGGTGTAGCCTATCAAATTAATTGGCCCACTTTTCAGCCTCATTAACCCTTTCAAGGC
Source organism: Chrysemys picta bellii (assembly GCF_011386835.1). Classification (NCBI taxonomy): domain Eukaryota; kingdom Metazoa; phylum Chordata; order Testudines; family Emydidae; genus Chrysemys; species Chrysemys picta. The sequence goes on along the minus strand of NC_088801.1, from coordinate 80,360,595 downwards.
TGGTCAGGGTTGAGCACCCTGTCACACACCCCTCCCAGTCACAATCCCTCCCTGCTTCCTCCTTATGCTGTTGTGGGATGGTACGTGGCTACTGGCCTACACCAGAATAAATTACACCTCCTGGGCACTCTCCTGCATTTCTGAATAAGCCCTTCAACATTATTATTATAATTAATTGTATTAATTTAGGCGCCCTCATAATAGACCGGGATAGCATTATGCTGGGTGCTATACAAACCCAGAACTAGAAGATGGCTCTTGCCGCAAGGAGCTTACAGTCTGGGGATATAGCTACACTTAAAAGGCTGTTGCAGCTGCACCACTGTAGTGCTTCAGTGTAGACACTACCTACACCGACTGCAGGGCTTCTCCATCAGCATAGGTAATCCACCTCCCCAAGAGGTGGTAGCTAGGTCTAGCTAGACCTAGCACAGTCTACACCGGCGATTAGGTTGGCATTGTGACAGTACCTCCAATAAGGCTTTATGGAAATATGCATATGAATGTATATATATAACATAACTAGAATGTGTTTTATACTACATATGCCATGTAACATATCTCTGTAAAGGTTATGATCTACTGAATCTATTAATCCTATTTGTATGCATGTATCATTGTTGTATTCAAAGTTATGAATATTGGCTGCATACTTGTTTGATTCTAAGTAGGCTGTAGTGAAGCAGTTGGTCAGCTTCCTGAGAAAAGACTATTCTCAGTAAGTGCCCAATCAGAAAACACTTAAGCCAACAATGAACTTGGAGACACCAATACACATCTGGGCTTTCCCAGGAATGTGGCCGGGCTGGTAAGGAACTCAGTCGTGCATGGATATGTGACTTGCCCAGGTGACTCCAAAACTCCATCTTGGAGCTGGACTTTACATAGGAGAGGGGAGGGGGTCTCCACCCACAAGAGAAAGTCTATTTAAGCCCGTGGGAGAGCCCTCCATTTTGTCTTCAGCTGGCTAAAGAGAGAGCCTCTCCACCCTCAAGGATACCTGAAAGAAACTGGAACAAAGAACAGTGACTGCAAGGGGTGTGAGTGATTGCTGGACCCAGACTAAAAGGAGGTTATTCTGTAAAAGGGAGCATTCTGGAACTGGTGAGATTATCTGTATTCAGTTGGATTAGACATAGATTTGCATGTTTTATTTTATTTTGCTTGGTGACTTACTTTTTCTGTTACTACTTGGAACCACTTAAATCCTACTTTCTGTATTTAATAAAATCACTTTTTACTTATTAATTAACTCAGAGTATCTGTTAATACCTGGCCGGGGGGCGGGGAAACAGCTGTGCATATCTCTCTATCAGTGTTATAGAGGGCGAATAAACTTATACAGGGTAAAACGGATTTATTTGGGTTAGACCCCACTGGGAGTTGGGCATCAGAGTGTTAAAGACAAGAACATTTCTGTTAGCTGCTTTCAGGTAAGCCTACAGCTGTTAGGGGACATGATTCAGACCTGGGTCTGGGTTTGCAGCAGGCTAGCAAGTCTGGCTCAAACCAGGCAGGGCACTGAAATCCTAAGCTGACGGGGCAGGAAGGCGGGGCAGAAGTAGTCTTGGCACATCAGGTGGCAGCTTCCAAGGGGGGTTCTGTGATCCAACCCGTCACAGGCAAAGCTATGTCTCTTGGGGTGTGGATGTAGCTGTACTGATGTAAGTTTCTTGTGTAGATCAGGCCTAGGTGTAGGATAAGAGACAACAGATGGATAGAGAGAGATGGGGGAGTACAGGGTAACAATGAGACACCACTAGTTAGCATGACAGGCAGTGGTCTCAGCCTAACTGTTGTCAAGTGTTTAATAGACATAATGGAAAAGGAGCATTTTAAGAAGGGCTGTGGAGTAGGACAAGAAGTTAATTTTGCACATGTTTAGAGGGAGAACCTCCCAAGCTTAAGGGCACTATGGGAGAAAGCACAAAGGGGCTTGTTTAAAAACTTAACAAGTGGGCAATTGTGACAGTCTGTACCCTTAAGTTTTACCAGCCTATTGTAAACTTTGTACAAAGTATGCCTTCTGAGGTATCATTTGAAAGCTCATAATTTGCTGAACATTATTGTCCTGGTAAATATGTATGGCAACATTGTATGTAAAGTTATAAAGATTCTACTGTATGACTTTACTGAGACATGCTCCAAGTTTAGAAAAGCAGGCACAAACCAGTTCCTCAGAGACAAAAGGCAAACTGATGCCTCAGCCAGGTATCAGCATAATCAAATGGACTATCGCCTGGGTAAGTGTCCATTTTGTGGCAGGAAGAAGGGTGTGAGCAAGAAATGTACATCTCGGCAGTGGAACAGCTGGAGATTCCCATGCAAACAGGCTTGCTGCCACCAGAACCCCAACTGGAGATGATTCTCAGAGGAGGAAGAGGCATAAAAATGAGGAACAGAGGCCCCAAATTGCCTCCCTTTCTCTCTACCCATGACACCCATGACTAATGAACAAGAAAAGGAACGGAACATTGGATTGGGGGAGGGGTCCAACAATGCAAAAGAACATGTGGTGAGAGACTTTTGTTTTGAATTCACTTTGCTTGTTAAGTTAGGTATTTGTTCGTGTTTTATCTTTTATTTATTTGTAACCAATTCTGATTTTTTATGTCTCATTACTTGTAATCACTTAAAATATTTCTTTCTGTAGTTATTAACATTATTTTATCTAAACATGTGTGTGTTTCAAGTATGTGGGAAGCTCCATTTGAGATACTAAGGTATGTGCATATTGTTTTCTATTAATGAAATGATGGACTTTCTATGAGCTTGTTCAGGAAGCTACTGGGCAGTACAAGCAGCACATTTCTGAGGACAAATTTAGGACTGGGAATTTTCTGGTGTCACTCTGAAATATAATTCAGGAGTGGCTGGTTAAAAGCACTCCTATAACTCAGCTAGAATAATTTACATGCTAGAGGCTGGGTGTGAGAAGGCCAGGAGTGGTTGTTCTCACAGCAAAGCAGTATAAATGGCACCCCAGGTTGTAGAATTGAGGGGACATCGCTGTCCATCAGTCCAGATTGTACCCTGGGGAATGTCACAGCGATGAATATCATAGGATGAATGAAGGTAGGAGTTGACATTTGTGATGAATGAGAAATGATAGATAGGGTGAGGATAGGCCTTGAAAGTGAAGACAAGTAGCTTATGTTTGATATGCAAGGAGGAGCTTGTTGAGGGGGACGGGGCACTTCCTTAAGAGTCTTCTACAGACAATCCCAAAGAAAACTATAGCAGCCTTAACCTGCATGCACTAGATTCACACTAAAAATACATATGCTGTTAAAGATGACTGCAAAGGAGGTGGGAGGGAACCATTTTTTTTAACGCAGTTGGGGGGTGAGGGGGCTGCTTTTTTCTTGTTACTTTAGGAATATCAAATCATGACTTGCACATGCCCTTGCAGGGCCATAAGAACTGGGGTGTCAGCTCTTGCAGCCACTAATCGATTTACGTGGGTGTTGAATCAAGATCTTTCCTTCCAGCTGTGTCAGGTTAAGTTAAACAGTCTGAATAACAATCATTCCCCAACTTCGTTAACCAGGTTTCATTTGTATGGCAGCCGATACCTATCTAGGCACTTAGGCGGCCCTTATCACCGTAGTACCCGAGTGTAGAGCCCTGCAAGTCTGCCGATATCTGAATACCGTGTTTGCAGATTGTGGATTGGATGGGAATACAAATTTTGTATCCATGCAGGGCTCTACCTGAGCACTTCACAGTCATCAATAGATTTTATCCTCACAACACCCCTGTGAGGTAGGAAAGTATTATCCTCATTGCACAGATTGGGGAACTGAGAATGGAGAGGCTAAGGGGGGATATTTGCAAAGGCCTGAATCAGTTATGTATCCAACTCCCAGTGACTTTCAATGGGCATTCGGTGCGTAACTGTCCTCTGTGTCTTTGGAAATCTCTCCCAAGTAAGCACAAAGAAAGTATGTGGCTGACCCAAACACACATCTCCTGAGTCGCAGTCCTGTGCCGAGTCCACTAGACAACACTTCCTCCCATTTTTTGATTTCAGGATTTTGATAATCTTGCCACTTTCCCAGTTGTCCAAGTCTTCCGGGCCGGGAGAGATCTAAGGTCCCCATCCTCCAAGGGTTCACTACATGGACAGAGCAGTGTGATTGCATGGAGACCCAGTAGAGTCATGGGAGTTCTGCACTGCGGTCCACCTGAGCAGAGGTTATTGCAAGATGAGGCCCCAGGCATTGTAAATGCCAGAAGGGAATTCAATAAAAGAAATAGTTTAATGAGGTTATTAATAAATAACTACTTGGTTCAATTCCATTACACGCTCCTGGTATCCTCCTTCTTGGGGAAGAAGACAACCTGGGGAACTATAGACCAGTCAGCCTAATTTCAATACCTGGAAAGATACTCGAACCATCAATATTAAATGGTCAATTTGTAAACACCTAAATGATCAGGGGGTGGGGGGAGGGATAGCTCAGTGCTTTGAGCATTGGCCTGTTAAACCCAGGGTTCTGAGTTCAATCCTTGAGGGGGCCACTTAAGAATCTGGAGCAAAATCAGTACTTGGTCCTGCTAGTGAAGGCAGGGGGCTGCACTCAATGACCTTTCAAGGTCCCTTCCAGTTCTAGGAGATGGGATATCTCCATTAATTTAATTTAATTTAATTTTTTTTTAATCATGGGGTTCTAAGGAATAGCCAGCATGGATTTTTCAAGAACAAACCATGCCAACCAACCTAATTTCCTTCTTTGACAGGGTTACAAGCCTAGCAGATAGGAAGGAAGCAGTAGATGTGATATATGGTTATTTTAGTAAGGCTTCTGAGACAGTCCCATGTGACATTCTCATAAGCAAACTAGGGAAATGTGGTGTAGATGAAATAATATAACATGGGTGCACAGCTGATTGAAAGACTGAACTCAGAGAGTAGTTCTTAAGGGTTCACTGTGAAACCAGAGCATAGCTAGTGGGATCCCACAGGGGTCACTCCTGGGTCCAGTATTAGTCAATATTTTCATTACTGACTTGGATAATGGAGTGGAAAGCATGCTTATAAAATCTGAGAATGACACCAAGCTGAGAGGGACAGAAGCACTTTGGAGGACAGGATTAGAATTCAAAATGACCCTGACAAATTAAAGAATTAGTCTGACCAGTCAGACCAATCAGCTTAATTTTGTTACCGGGAAAGATAACGGAGCAAATAATCAAAAAATCAATTTGTAAGCACCTAGAAGATAGGTGATACGTAACAGTCAACATGGATTAGTCAAAGAACAAATCATATTAAACCAACTTAATATCCTTCTTTGACAGGATAACAAGCCTTGTAATATAACTCAACTTTAGCCTAAGGCTTTTGATACCATCTCACATGACCTGCTCATAAACAAACTAGGGAACTATCGCTTAGATGAACCTACTATAAGGTGGGTGCATAACTGGTTGGAAAAGCATACTCAAAGAGCCATTATCAATGCTTCACAGTCAAGCTGGAAGGGGATATTAAGTGGGGTCACACAGGAATCTATCAATATCTTCATAAATGATTTGTATAATGGCATGGAGAATACACTTATAAATCTGCAGATGATACCAAGCTGGGAGGGGTTCCAAGCACTTTAGAAGACAGGATTAGAATTCAAAATGATCTTGACAAACTGGTAAAATGGTCTGAAATAAATGCAATGAAATTCAGTAAGGACAAATGCAAAGTACTACACTTAGGAAGGAATAATCAGTTGCACAAATGCATAGTGGGAAATAACCGCCTAGGCAGGAGTACTGCAGAAATGGATCTGGCTGTTAGCATGAATCACAAACTAGACATGAGTCACACGGCCCTTCCTGTTTTAATTTCAAACTTACTTCTCCGGGGAAGCTCAGCTCAGACGCAGCATCTAGTTTGTCAATGAAATTCCTGGGCTTTATCCCCATTTATGCTATGACCCCTTCACACTGCTCTGGCAGTATACTGGGGACTTTAAGTGGGAGTAAATTACACCTGCACCCACTTCAAAGCATTGTACCACCACCAAAATGGTGTAAAGGGGGTTTAGTGTAAAGGAAAATTAAACCCCTTTTGGTTTTTTTGCCCTGTTTTGTATGTCATTTGATCATTAAGACAAAGATCGAGGTGGCCAAGATCAGTGTCAGAATGCAAAGTATACTTAGACAGATTTCAGAGTGGTAGCCCTGTTAGTCTGTATCAGCAAAAACAACGAGGAGTCCTTGTGGCACCTTAGAGACTAAATTTATTTGGGCATAAGCTTTTGTGGTCTAAAACCCACTTCATCAGATGCATGGAGTGGAAAATACATTAGGCAAGTATATATACACAGTACATGAAAAGACGGGAGTTGCCTTACCAAGTGGGGGGTCAGTGCTAACGAGACAATTCAATTAAAGTGGTATGCCAACATTTTTATGGCTGACTTAGAACAACGCTTCCTCAGCTCTCGGCCCCTAACGCCCCTACTCTACTTGCACTACATGGATGACATCTTCATCATCTGGACCCATGGAAAAGAAGCCCTTGAGGAATTCCACCAGGATTTCAACAATTTCCACCACACCATCATCCTCAGCCTGGACCAGTCCACACAAGAGATCCACTTCCTGGACACTACAGTGCAAATAAGCGATGGTCACATAAACACCAACGAATACCGGAAACCTACTGACCGCTATACTTACCTACATGCCTCCAGCTTCCATCCAGGACACACCACACGATCCATTGTCTACAGCCAAGCTCTAAGATACAACCGCATTTGCGCCAATCCCTCAGAGACAAACACCTACAGAAACTCTATCAAGCATTCTTAAAACTACAATACCTACCTGCTGAAGTGAAGAAACAGATTGACAGAGCCAGAAGGGTACCCAGAAGTCACCTACTACAGGACAGGCCCAACAAAGAAAGTAACAGAACGTCACTAGCCGTCACCTTCAGCCCCCAACTAAAACCTCTCCAGCGCATCAACAAGGATCTGCAACCTATCCTGAAGGATGATCGCTCACTCTCACAGACCTTGGGAGACAATCCAGTCCTCGCTTACAGACAGCCCTGCAACCTGAATCAAATACTCACCAGCAACTACACACCACACAACAAAAAACACGAACCCAGGAACCTATCCCTGCAACAAACCCTGTTGCCAACTTTGTCCACATACCTATTCAAGGGACACCATCATAGGAACTAACCACATCAGCCACACCATCAGGGGCTCGTTCACCTGCACATCTACCGAGGTGATATATGCCACCATGTGCCAGCAATGCCCCTCTGCCATGTACATTGGCCAAACCGCAGAGTCTCTACACAAAAGAATAAATGGACACAAATCAGACGTCAAGAATTATAACATTCAAAAACCAGTCGGAGAGCACTTCAATCTCCCTGGACACTCAATAACAGACTTAAAAGTGGCAATTCTTCAACAACAAAACCTTCAAAAACAGACTCCAATGAAAAACTGCAGAACTGGAATTAATTTGCAAACTGGACACCATCAAATTAGGCCTGAATAAAGACTGGGAGTGGATGGGTCACTACAAAAACTAATTTCCCCCTACTGTTACTCACACCTTCTTGTCAACTGTTTGAAAAGGGCCACCCTGATTACATTGTCCTCGTTACCACTATAAAAGTGATTTTTCCTCCCTTGGTATCCTAACTGTTGAGAATAGCCCACTTCCACTTTAATTGAATTGTCTTGTTAGCACTGACCCCCCCCACTTGGTAAGGCAACTCCCATCCTTTCATGTTCTGTGTATATATTCTGCCTACTGTATTTTCCACTCCATGCATCTGATGAAGTGGGTTTTAGCCCATGAAAGCTCATGCCCAAATAAATTTGTTAGTCTCTAAGGTGCCACAAGTACTCCTCGTTGTTTTTTTTAAAGACCCATGTATACTTAAAGACACAGCAGCTCATTTTTACAAAAGCAAGAAATATGTTTCAAATGCGAGAAGTACAGTTTGTTACACTTATTTAATTGCTGATAGGAAGATGGAACAAGCAAGCTGGATTTCTAGTAACACCATGAAAGCACCAAAGAAATATTCACATTTCCACAGGTAAGTGAGGCACTCGGAGCTCTTTATCCGATAGATTCCTCATGGGAAGCACTGAAACACTTCTTCAAAAGCGTCCAGAAAAGGCTCAGTGATTTCATCAACTGTGACATGTCTCTGGAGTTCTTCGCTCAGGGAGGTGACACCCATCCCTTCGAGTCCACAAGGAACAATGTGATCAAACCACGTAAGATCTGTGCAGCAGTTCAGCGCCAGCCCATGAGAGGTTATATGCCTTCCACAATGGACACCTGAAAAGCAAAACATACATGTCACCTCGTTCAGTGCTATGTACCACACACCACCCCTCCCCCAAAGTCATCTTAAATGTCAGATTCCAAGGCCAGAAGGGACCATCCTGATCATCTAGCCTGACTTGTATAACACAAGCTACAGAACTTCCCCCAAATAACCCCTAGAGCAGATCTTTCAGAAAAACATCCAATCCTGATTTAAAAATTACCAGTGATGGACAATCCACTACAGCCCTTGGCAAGTTGTTCCAATGGTTAAATATCCCCTTAACACTAAGACTCCAATCCACCTTACCACATAAGTTGCCCAGCTGATGAGGCACCAATGCTGTAGTGCTTATCAGCAGCGAGGGCGCTGAGACCATAGCCTATCACGTTCACCAATACGGTCTCAATGTTTCCTTGTACTCCCCCACCATCTGTTATCTCATCTTACACTTCAACTGTAAGTTCTTTGGGGGCAGAGACCTGCCTGTCTGCACTGTATTTGTGACTGGGGTTCCCAGGCTCTAATATAATACAAATCTAGCTCAGGGCACTGGGTTCATTGTTATTGCAGAGACATGCAGGCATGGTGTGCAGTCCCTCATGAGGAAGTGAAATTCTTGTAAATATCTGCTTGTTAACCGGGCAAATCCTTCCTATTAGCAGGATTGGCTCTGGTAGCGAATGAGGACAAAGGACAGCATGATGTGCATGTTCACAGTCATACATAGTAGATCCCTGATTTTCCTGCTTTGCACTGCACAACAGGAGAGCTGGGATTCTACACTACTGTACTGTGCCCATTGTTTTTAGAGAATCATAGAGCTTTTCAGTAGCAGAAAATTTCCAGGAATTATTAAGGCCCACGTCCTGAAAGATTTACACATGTGCACAATTTTAGTCAGAGGAGTAATCCAATGAGATTACACACATGAGTAATGGTACACACGTGCAGAAATCTTTCCAGGACTGAGGCATAAAAATGTAGTTCCAGTGATTTACAAGTAACCCCTAAGATTATTAGAATTGAGATTAGCGTGCGGGGGGGATCTCTATTATTTCAGTATGTGGACTGCCTTTAGCCACACTCCATGTATAATCAGGTCACACTCTACCTGCTATTTTCCATGGATCTTTCACACAGCAGCACATGAAAGGAGAAGCAGTTTAATAAAGGCTACGCTACGGCCTTGTCTCTGCTAGAAAAGGATCTGCCAGTGTAACTATACCAGCAAACCATCTTAGTGGAGGTGCCGTTTGTACCAGGAAGAGTGCATTTGCTGGTATAACTTATATCAGTTCCCTAAATGAAATAAACGATATCAGCAAAAGCATGGTTTTGCTTGTATAACTGCATCTACACTTGTGCTTTTGCCAACACCATCAGGTCAGTTATGGGGTGTGATTTTTTCCACGCTTGATAACATAGCTACACTGGCAAAAATGTTAAGGATAGACCAGGTCTACGCTAGGAGCTATGCTGTCAAAAACCTCTAGTGTGGACATATTTATATTGGTATAGAAGTGCTTATTGGATTTCCCTGACCGGGATGAACGATACCAGTATAAACACCGTTATAACTGTGTCTATACTACCGCTTTACTGGCATATCTACGTTAGTAAAAATCACACCCCAAACCAACACAACAATGCCAGTAAGACTCATTAGAGCAGACCAGGCGAAGCAGAAAAGCATGGCCTTCATCCTGCACTGAAAACCCCATGGGTGGATCCCTACATCCGTGCTGAGCCCCACTGGAGTCTGTGCGGTTCATTGCAGCATCAGGGCTTGTGATCATAAAACCACGAACACTGGTGGGGCACTTGGGCGGGTGCAAACCCTGAAACTACTCTTAACTCACTCAAGGCTGCTCAGCCCCATCTCCTGCCAACTTCCCAGGAGCTCCCCAAGTCTCCACTTGTCCCCTGATCCTCTACCTCTCTGCTACCCGCCATGACCTCCTGCCTTCTCCTCAGGGACCCACTGAACCCCTGCATCCCCCGACTGCTACCCCCATTTCCCCTGCACCCCTCTTCCTGTCTCCTCCCCAGGGACCCTGAGCCCCCAACATACCCCAACCCCCACCTCTCTCCTGCCCCCCATTTTACCCCCACTCCTCTTCCTGTCTCCTCCCCAGGGACCCTGAGCCAACTACATCACCCAACCCCCACCTCTCTCCTGCCCCCCATTTCCCCTGCACCCCTCTTCTTGTCTCCTCCCCAGGGACCCTGAGCCCCCAACATACCCCAACCCCCACCTCTCTCCTGCCCCCCATTTTACCCCCACTCCTCTTCCTGCCTCTGAGCCCCCCACATACCCCAACCCCCACCTCTCTCCTGCCCCCCATTTTACCCCCACTCCTCTTCCTGCCTCCTCCCCAGGGACCTGGAGCCAACTACATCACCCAACCCCCACCTCTCTCCTGCCCCCCATTTCCCCTGCACCCCTCTTCTTGCCTCCTCCCCAGGGACCCCGCTCCCCTCACTCCCTTCCTGCCCCGGGACCCCCCGAACCCTCCACTAACCCCACCCCTCTCCTGCCCCCAACCCCTCTTCTTGCCTCCTCCCCAGGGACCCTGAGCCCCCCACATACCCCAACCCCCACCTCTCTCCTGCCCCCCATTTTACCCCCACTCCTCTTCCTGTCTCCTCCCCAGGGACCCTGAGCCAACTACATCACCCAACCCCCACCTCTCTCCTGCCCCCCATTTCCCCTGCACCCCTCTTCTTGCCTCCTCCCCAGGGACCCCGCTCCCCTCACTCCCTTCCTGCCCCGGGACCCCCCGAACCCCGCGCTTCTCCCAGCCCCCCGCCTCCCCCCGGATCCCGGCCCGGCGCAGAGCTGGCGGCCCCGCAGCCACACGCCGGGGGAGGGCGGCGGCAGGGCGCGCGGGGCGGGCAGGCCCAGGCGGCGGCAGAGGCCGAGGCGCCGCGGGTCCGGCACCGGGTAACAGCAGCTGGCCCGGGCCGCGGAAGGTGAGCAGCGCCCAGCGCCCGCAGCCGCCGCTCCTCGCCCGCCGGGTCGGGGCCGCCCCGCAGCCCGCGCGTGTACACGGGCCCCGCCGGCTCGGAGAGCAGCAGCCAGCCCGCCGCGCCCGGCCCCACGCAGCGCTCCTGCGCCGCCAGCGACTCCGCGTAGGGCAGCCGGCCGGGCCCGCATCGCCCCGCCGCTGCCGGCCAGAATGCCTGCCTGGCTGCCTGGGGGAGCGCGGGGCGGGGGGCGACTCGAGGCGGGGCTGGGAGTGGGGTAGGGCTCAGAGGCGGGGGAAGGCAGGGTGGGGTAGGGGTCAGAGATGGGGTAGTGCTCAGAGGTGGGGTAGTGGAAGGCAGTGTGGGGTAGGGCTCAGAGGTGGGGAAAGGCAGGGTGGGGTAGGAGGCAGAGATGGCACTGGGGTGGAGGCGGGGGGAAGGCAGGGTGAGATAGGGCTCAGAGGTGGGGTAGGGGAGGCAGGGTGGGGTAGGGCTCAGAGGCGGGGGAAGGTAGGGTGAGGTAGGGGTCAGAGGTAGGGTAGGGGAAGGTAGGGTGGGGTAGGGGTCAGTGATGGCACTGGGGTGGAGGCGGGGGGAAGGCAGGGTGAGGTAGGGGTCAGAGGTGGGGTAGGGGAGGCAGGGTGGGGTAGGGCTCAGAGGCGGGGGAAGGTAGGGTGGGGTAGTGGTCAGAGATGGGGTAGGGGAAGGTAGGGTGGGGTAGGGGTCAGAGATGGCACTGGGGTGGAGGCGGGGGAAGGCAGGGTGGGATGGGGTCAGAGGTGGGGTAGTGGAAGGCAGGGTGGGGTAGGGTCAGGTGGATCTGGGGGTGGGGTCAGAGGCAGGGGAAGGTAGGGTGGGGTAGTGTTCAGAGATGGCGCTGAGGTGGAGTCGGGGGTGGGGTAGGGGGCAGGGTGAGGAAGGGGTCAGAGGTGGAGCTGAGGTTAGGCTGGGATGGGCTGTGAGTTGGGTCAGGTGGGTGAGGGGTTGGGATGGGGTGTGGGATGCGGTAGGGGACAGAGGAAGGGTAGGGTGAGAGTAGAGGTTAGGTGAAGCTGGGGATAGGGTGGGATGGGGAATCAACGTTGGGGTTGTGTGATGAAGTGGGGGAATTGTCTTGTTTTTTTCTTGTTTTTCCAATGGTTTGCATGCAGAGGGGGCGGGACTCAGTTTCCCTGGGTGTTACTGGTTTAACGAGGTGATGGGAGAGGGAGTTTGTTGTTACAGAGGACCAGCTAGGGAACTTGGGACACCAGCCAATGGCCTGGAGAATGGATACCCCAGCGACTGGCGACCTGGTGACCCAGAGGCCCAGCTCAGGAGTTGCAGCCAGTTCTGGCCAGTGGGAGGACAATGGGCTGTAAAGAGAGGACCCCCGGTGACCTAACAAGCTGGTTCCAGCCAGAGGGGGCCAGAGGATGGAAGAGAGGAGAGGAGGCGACTCTGTTTACCTGGAGAGAAGACAATGGACAGAGGCGGGGCTTGAGGGTGGTGATATCAGATGCCCATCTGGGAAGCAGGAGGGTTCTGGGCTGGAGAGGGAGAGCAGGCAGAGCCCACCTGGATGCAGGGGAGACTTGGATGTGCTGTGCTGAGGGAAGCCAGGCTCGAGGGCCCTAAGCGTTTCCTGTGCTATGTTCAGACGCTCAATAAACCTTCCTGTTTTACACTGGCTGAGTGTCACTCCAGTCTAGAGAACAGGGTTACATTATTCCCTTTGGGGAGTGGAGGCCCTGGGGTTCCAGAGCGAGTGGACTCCCTGATGGGGCCCACGGCGAGAAACAGGTGTGCTAAGGCTCCGAGAGGTGCGGCTCCAGGAGGTGGAGGGGCTTAACCCCCGAGAGAGAGTGGACCCCCGACAAGGGTTGGCACACTGAAGGGGGTTCCTCCCAGGGACCGCACAGGGCCAAGAGTGGGCATGATCTGTGAGTCCGTGACAGGTTGATTTCACATAGAATAGGGATCTGATGCATAAGGAAGGCAGGGGTGGGAGTCTGGGGGTGGAGCAGGAGGTGGGGGGAGCAGGAGGTGGGGTGGGGTGGGGTGAAGTTAGGTAAAATGTAGTGGGTTATTCTGTGCTCTTAGCCCCATGCCTATATGCCAAGTGTGTGACCCATCAACAGATGAAGCTTTGCTTTCCCCACCATTGCATCACCTCTCTTATTATTTAATTTAAGTGGAATTGATGCTTTCCAGTGGTTTACATGTAATGTCCTTTTAACTGACTCTGGTGAGTTAGAGTCATAGAGATTAAGGCCAGAAGGGACCATCAGATCATCTAGTGTGACCCCCCTGTATATCACAGGCCACCAACACCACCCATCACGCATATACTAACCCAGCAACCCAAATTAGACCGAAGTATTCCAGCCCACTGGAGACTAGACTGTTATGTGCCACAGGGAGACAATACAAGGGACCAAGATGCATCAGTGCCTGAGGCCCCTGCAATGGCAGGGACATGATTAAGTGAGATAGACCCAGATATAACTTTGGCAAGTGACCCTCATTCCATGCTGCAGAGGAAGGTGAAAACCCCCCAAGGTCACTGCCAGACTGACCTGTGGAAAAATTCCTTCCCTATCCCACGTATGGCAATCAGTCCCTGAGCATGTGAGCAAGAATAGCACCTGAGAGAGCGTGCTTGGTGCCACCCACCTCAGAGCCCTGGCCCTCCTTATCCAGTGTCCATTTCCAGCCCAGGCCATCTCTGGTGCTTCAGAGGAAGGAGACAAAAACAAATAAACAAAACAATAAAAAAAACCCAAAACAGAATACATTGGGTGGGGGAGAAAAATAATCCCTTTTTGATCCCTACAGGTGGCTGGCTGAAACCCTGATGAAGGAAACATAAACTGGAAGTGAGCCCTGCCCCTTACCATCAGAAGCAACCCTGCCAGACAATTGCACTCATAAATTTGTCCAGCTCTGTCTTAAAACTCATGAAGTTCCACAACTCCTACTGGGAGCGAGCTGCCCTGGAGATTCTTATACAGTGCACAGCCCCTGTTCTGTGCTCCATTGCACATTAGAACAGTACAGAGAATGGCCAGCAAATCCTAAGAGCAATCCCAGCAGGCACAACTAGTGGGTGCATGGCACATGTGTCAGGTTATGACCGTGCTAGCAGCACAGACTGCTGTTGGCACAGTGCAGGGCCTGTGACTTGTGCAATTGTAAGCCCCGTGAAATGTAGGCTTCATTTCAGGCAGAAGTAAGGAAAGGAGCTTCCCAGCCTGAGAGGGGATATTCCCCACATGACATTTAGTATAGCTTAGTTAATGTTTTTTTTTTTTTTTAGAAGGCAGCAAAATATATTGTTTGAGTTTTTTCTTAAACAAATACAAAACTGCAAGCAGCTCATCTCACAGCAACAACTCTACAGCAACACTCCAGTGTTCCCCTTACCCAGCATTCACAAGCACGCTCCAGGAACATACCAACCTGTGATGAGTAACCCTACCATAATAAAACCAGAGCAAAACTCCCCAGCACTCATGAGCAGCCTTAGAATAACAAACCCATTTGTACAAAATGGAGCTAAAGAATTTTAATAACAAAACCAAGTCTAGAATTATATTGTAGTTAAACTTACAAATGATTATTGTGAATCATAGAAGATTAGGACTGGAAGAGACCTCAGGAGGTCATCTGGTCCAACCCCCTGCTCAAAGCAGGACCAATCCCCAACTAAATCATCCCAGCCAGGGCTTTGTCAAGCCGGGCCTTAAAAACCTCTAAGGAAGGAGATTCTACCACCTCCCTAGGTAACCCATTCCAGTGCTTCACCACCCTCCTAGTGAAATAATGCTTCCTAATATCCAACCTAGACCTCCCCCACTGCAACTCCATCCTCCTTGTAACCCCACTTCAGGTAGTTGAAGGCTATCAAATCCCACCTCACTCTTCTCTTCTGCAGACTAAACAACCCCAGTTCTCTTCCTCGTAAGTCATGTGCCTCAGCCCCCCTGATCATTTTCGTTGCCCTCTGCTGGACTCTCTCCAATTTGTCCACATCCTTTCTGTAGTGGGGGGCCCAAAACTGGACGCAGTACTCCAGATGTGGCCTCACCAGTGCCGAATAGAGGGGAATAATCACTTCCCTTGATCTGCTGGCAATGCTCCTACTAATGCAGCCCAATATGCCGTTAGCCTTCTTGGCAACAAGGGCACACTGCTGACTCATATCCAGCTTCTCATCCACTGTAATCCCCAGGTCCTTTTCTGCAGAACTACTGCTTAGCCAGTCGGTCCCAGCCTGAACCAGTGCATAGGATTCTTCCGTCCTAAGTGCAGGACTCTGCACTTGTCCTTGTTGAACCTCATCAGATTTCTTTTGGCCCAATCCTCCAATTTGTCTAGGTCACTCTGGACCCTATCCCTAGCCTCCCACGTATCTACCTCTCCCCCCAGCTTAGTGTCATCTATGAACTTCCTGAGGGTGCAATTCATCCCATCATCCAGATCATTAATAAAGATGTTGAACAAAACCGGCCCCAGGTCCGACCCCTGGGGCACTCCGCTTGATACCAGCTGCCAACTAGACATCGAGCCGTTGATCACTACCCATTGAGCCCGACAATGTAGCCAGCTTTCTATCCACCCTATAGTCCATTCATCCAATTCATACTTTTTTAACTTGCTGGCAAGAATACTGTGGGAGACCGTACCAAAAGCTTTACTAAAGTCAGATATATCACGTCCACCGCTTTCCCTATATCCACAGAGCCAGTTATCTCATCATAGAAGGCAATCAGGTTGGTCAGGCATGACTTGCCCTTGGTGAATCCATGGTGACTGTTCCTGATCACCTTCCTCTCCTCCAAGGGCTTCAAAATGGTTTCCTTGACTGGTCTGTAGTCCCCCGGGTTCTCCTTCTTCCCTTTTTTAAAGATGGGCACTATATTTGCCTTTTTCCAATAAGAGTAAATAGTTTTAATTATAGTTTGTTTTAAAAATCAGGACTAAGATCCTGAGTGGGTTGAAATTAACCATGTCGGGCCTTTAGAGAATAACCAAATGATCCAATCTTAGCTTTTAAGTACTATTCTATAAAATATTCCAATGTCACCGAACTGCTAAATGAGTCAATTATTAAAAACAAAATAAACTGTACCCAGTGAGCTCTTGTAAAGCTGTTGTTTCAAATTATCAATTAGATTAATCATATAAAAGTTACAATTCATGCATTTAGTGTTTATAGAGCTATCAACTGCATTAGCTCTGACTTTATCACAAATCTTATTTTCTGGATATCTACTCTTAGTAGTTCTAAACAAATTAGCTCTCACCTCAGCCAACAGCCTTTTTGCAAGTACTACAGTGCGGTTACTGTTGTACTGGAGAAATTGCAAGAAAGGCAGAAGTGAATGATAAGAGGCACTTTCTTCTGTTTACCTACTCCTTTGTTGAAAAGGAGTAAAGGTAACAAAGGTCTACAAGATTAGTGTAGCCTGGGAAAAAGCACCGTCAAATAAACACAGTCGTACTGTGCCAGGTCACGCTCGACCACATTTAGCCAGTTTCTTTAAACAACTGCACTGGCTTGCCTCCATTCAGGTCAGGATCCAGTTTAGTTCAGCACTGCTCTCTTTATCACCAATTCCTGATCTCACTAATTGACTTCAGTGGAGTTACTCGGGATTTACACTACTGCAACTGAGGCTATAGCGCTTCACTGTAGATGCTAGGTAGGTAAATGGGAAAAGCCCTTCCCGTCAGTGTAGGTAATCCACCTCCCCCCGAGGCGGAAGATAGATCAACAGAAGAATTCTTCCATCAACGTCGCACTGTCTACACAGGGTGACTTAGGTCAGCTTAACAACGCTGCTCAAAGTCGTGGATTTTTCACTCCCCAGACCAATGTAGTTAAACTAAATTAATTTTCTAGTGTAGACCAGGCCTGAGATCAGAATCTGGCTTGCTGTGTCTGCCCTTAGCAGAAGAGATTTGCATATTGTGCCAAGATTTTGTGTGTGTCTGTCTGTATGTATATCAAGTTATTTCCTTTTTTGTGATTAATCATCAAATTTTTGCTGGACATCAAAGCCAAATGCTCTTCCTTTTTGGCTTGCTGTGGTGGTGCATGCGTAAGATCAGGAAAATGGTATGTAATAGGTCCGGGATCCTTTGTAAATAAGAAGCCAAGAATTAGCTTGGTCGTATACTTACAATATTTACTGTCAATATCCGGCTTATGAAGCCGAGAGGATATGGAGAATTTGCATGGAACACAGCAATAGATGGCTCAATGTTTCTCCAGATATAAGGGCATAATAATTTTTGTAAAGAGTGCGTACAATGTCGCATTTTTACAGAACATGACTCACCATTCAGGGTAACTGCACCTGTATTTCTCCCCCTCCCCTGAGGTCCAGCAAGGGCACTCACTCTCGGCTTCCCCAGACTGTTGCCTGCGTCTCAGTCCCATTTGAGCAGGGTATGGCTCTGCTGCACAGTTCTCTGCCTTCACTGCAGAGACTAAATAGACTTGCTTGTTTTGTCTTCAGATACTGATAACAGAGAGTTGTTGCAGATATAAGGTAAAAAGCACGACAGTGAAAACATTAAAAACGAGAACAGAACCTCAACCTATACACATGCTAACATGCATTCTGGCAGGCCCTATCCTTCCAACCCTACACTGAGGATTGGGACCCTCTGTGGAACAAAGGTCACATCTGTTTGCTGGATCAGGAAGAAGACCCTGAGTCCATTTAAACCCAGATCATTTATCCAAAAGATTTCTCCTTGTCTCTTGGTCCCTGGAGAATCCAGTTTGAATTAGGATAGGCATATCTCTGCAGGGGGTGGTTTCAATTCTCCTGCTATTAGAGAAGATACATACAATGCCACAATAACATATACACAATTGCATTTTTAATACAATGTACAAAGGTATTTACCCTAATCCAGTAAGGTTTAGTTTAATTCAGTAAAGTTTAGCTTAATTCCATAAAGTTTGTTCAGGATATTACAGGATCTTGTCAGTCTGCCACAACAGAAGCACACAATGTTATTACCGTAGTGCAGTGATTCTCAAACTTTCATACTGGTGACTCCTTTCACCTAGGAAGCCTCTAAGTGCCACCCCCCCATATAAATTAAAAACATGTTTTTATATATTTAACACCATTATAAATGCTGGAGGCAAGGCGGGGCTTGGGTTGGAGGCTGACAGCTCACTACCCCCCAGGTAATAATCTCATGACCCCCTGAGGGGTCCCGACCCCCATTTGAGAACCCTGGCCATAGTGCCTTCATCTGAGTATCACAATGCACTTTACAACAACCGTGCCTCTTGAAACCTCTATAATTGTTTTTTATTAAAATAGCGGCGTCCCATTGTGCTAGGCACTTTACCGGAAGTAGAAGTCCTTGCCCTGAGGAGCTTGCCATCAAATTCAAGACATGGATCCACAGAGTATATAACGAAGTAGGAAGGTATAACAAGTAGGAAGGAGCAGGAGAGGGAGGACAAGGGTCACAGCAATGAGAACAAACATTAATATAGGCCAGCTTTGTAAAGCAGGTATCCTCCTCATTTTATACAGCTACTAAATGAGACTCAAAGGGTGAAATCTTGGCTCCATTGAGGTCAATGACAGACCTAAACTGAGCCTCTTAAGAAGAATCCAAATCTCATTTTAAGAACATCACATCTGAGAAGTGTTGTGACTTCTTGACTCCCTGCACTCAAAGGGCCCCCTTTGTGCCACATTCCAAGCCTGGCAGAGATTCCAATTGCTTCATCCGTCTCTTTATTACTGTTTTTATTGTTTGTATTGCAGTAGCCCCAGACCTGGACTGGGCCCCATTGTGCTAGGTGCTGTACAAACACAGAACAGGAAAAGGATCCTTGCCTGAACGAGTTACAGTTGACGTTTATTTCGCCAACCAGAGCATCT
This sequence comes from Chrysemys picta bellii, assembly GCF_011386835.1. NCBI lineage: Eukaryota > Metazoa > Chordata > Testudines > Emydidae > Chrysemys > Chrysemys picta. Next base: position 80,341,410 of record NC_088801.1, on the reverse strand, counting down.
TCATCTTTTTTTCCTAGCATGTTGGAAGCATGAAAGGTTTTGTATTAATAACCTGGACTGTGAGATTCCTTTAACACACCTTACAACTGTGACCGTGTCCAGCTTTTCTCATGATTTCATGCACTGTGGTGCACTTCCTGTCTCCAAACTCAGGAACTGGTTACAGTGTGATGGCCTGTGAAGTCCCAGCAGAATGGCACTTCTCTGTGAAGGACCCCATCTCCATTCATGGAGATACTGAAGATGCTGACAGCTAGTTCCAAACGCTGCTTTGAAAATTTATATTTTTCTCCATAGATTTAGGCCCAGCTCCACAAAGGTTAAATGCCTTTGTGGATTAGTGCTTAGCAAATATTGAACTACCTACTGCAATTAGAAATAACCATCCGGACTGAACGCGTAGAACATCTTAAGGATCCTGGTGGGTTGTGATTAGAGCCAAAACCATTATGTACAGCATATTCATTGACCCAAAACTACATTCCTGAGGCTGTGACGGAAGCAAAGAAACACAAGGATATCCACAGTTGAGGCTGACCTCCAGGCCGCACGCACAGCAGGGTGTATTAAGGAAGTAGTTAAGGAAATTCCCTGCTGTGGCTGGGGATTGGAGGTCAGCCTGTGGAGTGAATTTCCTTATTTTTCTTTGCTGCCATCACCACCACAGCAGACTTTTGATTCAATTAGGGCCTAATCCAGCAAGCTGCCGAGCTGCCTTAAATCACATTCAAGCCAATGGGATCTGAGGACATTCAGCATCTCACAGGATCAGGCTTTTTATGAATTTCATTCCGAGCGGGCATGAGGTTCACTGCCTTGGAGACTGAAGTAATCTCTTTATTCGCCAAATAGTGGATCAACTTCAAAGAGCAAGCCACCCCACCCCCCGCCCACAGCCCTGTCAATGTGTCTCAACAATGACCAAGAGTCACCTGCTGTGGAGTCAGAGGGGAATTCACTTTCCATATCCAAAAGCCGTCCAGGGTACTGATTAATGCTAACTGTGGTGGTGTTTTTGTGATAGGTGCACCTGTCTGCATGGAACTAGAGTGAGACCCACCAAACTAATTTACCATATGCCACACTACAGACCAGAGTGAGGTTCAGATCCAACACCTGCAGGTGAAAGGCTCTGTATCTCATTACCAGTTCCCTGAGCCTCCCCTTCCCACAGACATTTGCACTGATGACATGTAGCTTTTAAAAATGCCTTTTCCCAATGTAATTAACGAGGTCTATTCCAGTCTTTGGGCTAGTGGTTTGTTATTTAATATTTGTATATAGCACCGTAAGTGGGGATTGGGGACATGTTTTGTCGATTTTGTATAGCACCGTAAGTGGGGATAGTGCTTTATAAAGAGAATAAATATATCCCCCATATTTCTCTGCACTTACTATCTCAGATCCTGATGCTGCCAAAGTAATGCGCATTGGAAAACATAATCCAACTATATGTACAAAACGATGGGAGTTTTGCTCCCTTTGTCAACAGATCGTGTCCACATTCGGGGCACCATTGTTGACAAGATGAGCAATGCACTGTGAGTGTGTATCCCACAGTGCCTGGTGACACCATCTGTCGCTAGGTGTTGTGGGAAGGCAGAAACGGAGCGAGGTGCATCCTGGGATGTGCAAAATGTCCCATCATGCACTGCTTTGTGTCCCAGCCCTCCAATGGTTTCCGGCTTCCTTTTGCGCCGTTTTTCCAACTATCAGTCTTTGCAAGCGCGCGACAGCATCTGCAGTGAGAGAGGATGGATCCCGCACTTCTCTCCTATGTGCTGTTAGCTGTCGTGAGGACATTGCACATGGCAGTGCCGTTACTCGCAAAGGTACTGACAGAGAAGGAATTGCAGGCGCCCGAGTGTGATATGGACAGCAGTAACTTATCAATGCTTTTGGCATTCACAGAGCAGCTGCATACGATAGACCGTCGCTTTTGGGCTAGGGAAACAAGCCCTGGTTGGTGGGATCGCATTGTCATGCAGGTGTGGGTTGATGACCAGTGAGTACAGAACTTTAGGATGTGTAAAGCAACCTTCCTGGAGCTATGTGCTGAGCTGGCCCCTGACCTGCGGCGCAAGGACACCGGAATGAGAGCTGCCCTTTCAGTAGAGAAGCATGTTGCAATCGCTGTGTGGAAGCTGGGGAATCCAGACTGCTACCGGTCAGCTGCAAATCAATTTGGAGTGTGGAAGTCCACTGCTGGGGCTGTCTTCCTCCACGTGTGCAGGGCAATAAATCGCATGCTGCTGCAGAGGACTGTGACTCTGGGAAATGTACATGAAATAGTGTCTGGCTTTGCAGAGATGGGTTTCCCTAACTGTGGCGGGACGATTGATGGCGCACACATTACAATTTTAGCGCAAGATCACCTTCCCTCTGAATACATCAGTAGGAAGGGATACTTCTCCGTGGTGTTGCAGGCGTCTGTGGATCACCGTGGGCGTTTCAGAGACATCAATACAGGCTGGTCTGATAAGGTGCATGACGCTCGCATCTTCAGGAACAGTGGCCTGTACAGAAAGCTGCAGGCGGGGACTTTCTTTCCAGACCAGAAGATCACAGTGGGGGATGTGGAAATGCGCATAGAAATCCTGGGAGACCCGGCTTACCCCTTACAGCCCTGGCTCATGAAACCTTACACAGGGCCCCTGGACAGCAGCAAGGAGCGGAGCAGGTGCTGCATGATAGTTGAATATGTCTTTGGCCATCTGAAAGCTCGCTGGAGGTGTCTCTGTGGCAGGTAGACCTTACTGAGGATAATATTCCTGTGGTCATAGCCACGTGCTGAGCTTTGCATAATCGGTGTGAATCTCAGGGTGAAATGTTTGCTGAGGTGTGGAGCACTGAGGCAGAGCGCTTGGCTGCACAGTTTGAGCAGCCAGATGCTAGGGCTGTCAGAGGAGCCCAGAGGGCTGCTATTAACATCAGAGAGGCTTTGAGGAACCACTTTGACAATGAGGGGCACTAACACATGTCTGCCATGGAGGTGCTTCCCTGGGGCATCCATGTTAAATTTTGGGGCCCAAGATCCATGTGAGAAAATGCTTTAGAAGCCTGTTCCCGATACTGCACTTATTGCTATACGATTTTGTAGAACACAGAATAAAAACATTGTCCCATTAGAAATCTTTCCCTTTATTTATTGTTAAAACCTCACAAGTGTATGGAGCACCAACCCTTATTGTCCAAGCTGTGAGAGAGGGTGGAGTGATGGGGAAACTGAGGAGCACTATGATGTGAAAAGGAATGTGTGGGCGTAGGGGGGGTGGGATTGGCAAAGAATTGTGCATGTGCACATGCTGCAGTGGAGGTCGACCCCAGATCTGTTCAGTCTGCAGATGTATTAAAGACTTGAGCATCTGTGTCTGATCCTCCATAACTTTTATCATCCGCTCTGTCGCTTGCCTAGCAAATGCTGCATTCTCTTTTCTGTCCTGTCTTTTGGCTTCCCAGCACTCTTTGTGTTCCGTAGTCTGTCTCTCATCGCGCTGCAGCACCTCTCTGAACATATCTTCTTTGCTGGGTCTTGGCTTCTTCCTTATCTGCCAAAGCCGGTCGGCAGGGGTGCGTGGTGCGTTCCTCGAGGTCTCGGCTGCTGTGGACAATACATAGAAGAGGGATTGTTACAGGGGATGGATCACTTGATGATTACCTGTTCTGTTCATTCCCTCTGGGGCACCTGGTACTGGCCACTGTCGGAAGACAGGATACTGGGCTAGATGGACCTTTGGTCTGACCCATTATGGCCATTCTTATGTTCTTACATTCCAGCGAACGATTGAAACATTTTGTTAACAAGGGCATTTTGCAGCTAGTAGCAATCACTTTATCACTAGCTCTGGGCAGGCACACAGCTCCGCAAGCATCCCAGTCACGGTGAGTGTCGGGATCGGGGGGAGGGTGGTTGTGCGTATGGAGAAAACAGTCACGGCTTGCAGTGCAGCTTTGCAGGGAACTCATTCTAAAATTATCGAACTATGGGAGGGTCTCACCCTCTGGATCCAGCCCCCCTCCATCCCCATTGCCCTGGGGCTGCAGCCGCTGTGTCTGTGTGACCCACCCAGGGGAGGGGATTGCCCTACAGCTCTGGCTGGAGACCCCTCCCTGGGACCAGGCTGGCTTGGGTGATTATTCATGGTGCTGGGGGCCTGTCACCCCAAGGGCCCAGCTGGGACCTGGCCCCAGCTCTGTCATGGCCCAAAGCCTGTCCCGTGTGATGGGGCCCAGGGGCTTGTGGGGAGAGAGCCGAGTGTCCCAGCCCAGGGCCGAGTGGGGCAGAGTCCCCGTCCCAGAGCCCCCCACCCCATGGGGAGTGACAGGCCCCTTGGAGGCTAAGAGGAGAAGCTGAGGAGAGGCTGGGCCTGGAGAATGGGCCCCTCTCTCAACCCTGGGATCAGCCCCTCCAGGCCCTAGTGGGGACGTGGGACTGGCCGGGTGTGAGGGGAGCCGGGGCTGGCCCTGCCCAGGCTGGGTTTTCTCTCTGGATGGAGAGAGGCCCTCAGTCCCCAGGCCGGCCCCGGCAGATGGTGCAGGCACTAAATTCCCTGGGCAGCAGAGGTCATAGCCTCGTTAGCCCTGCCTGTGGCCCAGCTCCTACCCGCTCCCCATCTGGCTCTGGGGGGCAGGAACTTAGGGCTGACGAGGGGGAGGAATAAACACACGTCTCTGCAGGGGCGAGAAGGCGACGTCACCGCATCCAGCGCCCGAGTTCCCTGAGCTGGAAAAGAGAATCCGGGATTTCCCGCGAGAGGACAATCTCCAGGAGGCTGTTACGGGATTCCTGGGTAAGGGGTGCTGCTGGGGGTTTGTCTCTCGTTGTATTGGAGCAGGGCAGGGGAAGGGATTTGGCCCAGCAGGTTGGGCTCATATTACTCGTGGATCGGAGCTTAATTCAGAGCACTGTGACTGCCCAGCTCAGAGGGGCCCAGATCCCGGGAGAGCCCTGGGGGTCCCAGCTTCCCTGGCTGCTCAGAGCAGAGCCCAAAGGGGAAGATTTCAGGAGAGCAGATAATTCATAATCATGAATCTGTGTGCCCAGCGCTGCCTCCCGCTCTCTCCCTGGTTATCTGAGCGCAGGGGCTGATGCTCTTGGTTAACATGAGACGTTATCACAGACTCAGGGCCGGATTCCCGCCTCCCTGACTGACACCAGCTGAGCATCAGGGCCCTCATGTTTGAGCACCTTGGGCCAGACTTTCAAAGTTATTTAGGTGTCTGGTGGGAACCTCCAAAGCTCCTAACTCCTATGGACTTGCCTAACCTGCTTCAGCACATTTGAAAATCCCACTCAGTGTCTACCTGCATCTTTAGGTGCCTAAATATCTAGGAGAAGCTCCCTCCTTTTGCCTTGGTCGCCAGCCTGTGCTGGGATATTGTATCAGCTTGAAAGAGCTGTGGCTCTAGTAGTGGTGAGACAGGGGTTGTGGCTAAGTACTCTCTCTCTCTCTCTCTCTCTCCTTCCAGAGGGGCTGGCTGCAGAGAGAGGGGAGACTCCTGGGTCGCTGTGCTAGGGCAGGGCACGACAGCTGCTGGGAGCCTGTTCCCCTGTCTGGAGCAGCCCCTGGGCTGGGCGGGTGTGACGGGATCTGCACGGGGGAGAAACCCAGCCGGGAAACATAGGACAGAAAAGCCGAGGGGGAGTCGGAGCCTGTTGAGCCCTGGTCTGTTGTGAGATGGTGCAGAGCCGGGTGCTGTGGGGAGGGGCTGTGTACGTACCTGATCCCCGCTCCGGGTGACTCTGCTGTGTGAATTCTCACATCTCTTTCTCTGCTGGTTGTTCCAGGACTCAGAAGAGCCCGAGGATTCGCAGGTAACTGTGGTCAATTCTGTATCAATGACTCCAGCCCCCTCCCTTGGACGAGATTCACTCCCTGCAGCTGCTCCTGGCACCACCCCCCAGTGGTGCCTGCAACCTAGGCTCCCTTCTGGGCAGGGCCCCAGGTCCTGGGAGACGCGCTGGCTAGGCCCAGGGTCTCCAGGGGCAGCTCTAGGCACCAGCAAAGCAAGCACTTGCTTGGGGCAGCCCATTTGCAGGAGCGGCAGGGATCCAGCATGGGAGGTGAGAGCCAACAGGGGGCCCTGGGATCTGTAGTTCCTTGGTTAGCTCCCTGCCTATAGGGCCAGCCCTGGAGCAGGGAAAGAACTACGTTTCCCAGCATTCCCTTGGCCACTAGCAACAGGAAAGAGGGGAAGGGAGTGAGGAAGCTGAGACCTCATGCTGCAGCCTGCTGTGAATGGAGAGCTGCACTGTGAGTAGGGATTCCATATTTTAACATTCAAAAAAATAGGAGACTCTACGGGGAGGGAGGGTAGCCCCACCCTGCCCCCATGCACCCCCTCTGACTACCCCCCACAGAAACACCAACCCATCCAACCCCCCTGCTCCCTGTCCCCTGATCACCCCCTCCTGTGACCCCTGCCCCAACTGCCCCCCAGGACCCCACCCCCATCTAAGCCTCCCTTCTCCTTGTCCCCTGATTGCCCCCTCCTGAGACCCCCCCCAACTTCCCCCCTAGGACCCCACCTCCTACCTGTCCCGTGACAAACCCCTGGGACTCCCATGCCTATCCAACTGCTGCCTGTCCCCTGACTGCCCCCCCAACCCCTGACCTATCTAACCCCCCTTCTCCCTGCCCCTGATTGCCCCCCCGAACCTCTGACCCATCTAACCTCCCCTTCTCCCTGCCCCTGACTGCCACCCCGAACCTCCGCCCCATCCAACTGCCTCTGCTCCCTGTCCCTTGATTGCTCCCCCGGAACCGCCTACCCCTTCTCCAACCCCCTTATCGTACCACTCAGACCAGCGTGTTCCCCTGCGGAGCCACAGTCCCCCCCCCGCCCCTGCCCCAGCACCTGCCTTCCAGATTTGAACACCTCAAAATTCAGGAGTGCTCAAGCTCAGTTTGGGCGGCTGTTACTTCATTTCTCCCAAATCAAATATACTGATCCACTGTAACTTGCTATAGAAAAAGTAGGATAAAATTGAGCAAGAAATGCTTCCTAGGGGTTATTAGGACTGGAATTGCTATTGTCAACAGCCATTGCCTTTTGTTTGTTTGTTTAAAAGGAAGACAGTGATATCGCATTGGCAAATTCCCCATAGAAAGAAAGAGTGGAACAAAAGAATAATAAAGGCACCTCAACTTTTCCTCATTTATGGAGGACAGTCTTATAATTTGCATCCAGATATCCTCCAATCACACAAGCTGAAAATTGTTCCACTTCACTGCAGTGCTGTAACCATATGGGAACCAATCCTGTCTGTGTTCTGTGCACATCTAAAATTCCTGCTGAATGACCTGCCCTGGGAGTGAGTTACCAGTGACCCAGGGCTGCGGATGAAGGAGGGTGCAGGTGGGGGGAAAGGAGGGAGAGCCCAGGGCTGGGGCGGCAGGTGGGGGGAAAGAGGGGAGAGCCCAGGGCTGGGGCGGCGGGGGCTGTGGCAAGGAGCCTAGGGCTGGGACGGGGGGCAGCCAAAATTTGTTTTTCTTGGGGCGGCAAAAATCCTAGAGCCGGCCCTGATTGGTGCTGGTCCTGCGCTCGCTGCCAGAGCTCCCAGCCCCTGACCCAGCTCGGCCTGTTGTCCCAGCGCTGACCCCTGCCCTGCAGGTGGGGACCCTGCTGCTTTGCCTGGCCGAGCCCCCCTCTCTGCCGCTGTCTCTGCGCTCGCAGGCTCAGCCTGTGCCAGGGCCAATGCGGCGCTGCTGGGGCCGCTCCTTCCCTCGGCACCTGGATTCTCTGTGTCTGGGGCAAATGGCCGGGCGAGGGGGCAGGGATCTGCTCAGAGACACATGCCCTGTGCTGCACCCAGAGGGCAGAGACCAGACAGGGCCATGCAGCAAAGTGCCACCACGCTGGGATTAACCCTTTCCTTCCACCCACCTCACCAGCCCCCGACCGGTCAGTGCGACTCGACTGCCCGCGCTCTGATCCCTGGGACCTGCGTCCAGCAGCTCGGGGGAGTCGCTGGGTGAATATGTGGGGCAGTAACCAGGCCTCCCTGCACCTCAGGGTCTCAGTGTGCAATGGGGAAGGCCCTGCACTGTCACGCAGCCCTTAGGGGCTGGGCAGTGAGTGTTATTATTGGTATCACGCCCACGAGTGCGCCAGGCGCTGCAGAGACAGAACAAGGGGCTGCCGGCCCCGGAGGGCTCCCGGTCTGAGTGTGGAGCAGGCCCCGCAAATGCTGAGGTGGTGCCAGGATCCCAGTGCACCCTGATGCTTGTCCAGCTGGGTCTGACAGTATTGTAGTGACCCTGCTGGTGCCGTGCTGGGCCCTGGGCCACCCCAGTTCAGCATCCAGCCATCAGGGGGCTCAGGACCTCCAGGGCAGGGCAGGGCAGGGGCAGCCAGAGGGCAGGGGAAGCAGGCTCAGACAGCCACAGGCTGCAGGGAAGAGGGAACAGCCGGGAAGCTGGGATGGGGAGGCCAGGAGTCAGGTGGGAGGCACCACCCTGTGCTCAGCTGCTCCAGGTTCACACTCAGGGACGCAGGCTCCATTGGGCCCACGCAGACAGACCGGAGAGAGGGAGGCTTTGTCCGCATGGGGAACGGGCAGCAGTTCTGTTAAATGGGGGGCACTTGTGCCGACTCATCATGGTGTGGCACCCCCAAACTCCCCCTCAGCTGGCTCTGGGTGGCCCAGCCTCAGTTTACCCTCTTCAGCACTCCTTAAACTGCTCCACACAGTCCAAAAGCTCTGAGACAAAAGTCCCCTGCTGGGGTCCACTCTGAGTTCAATTAAACCCCAAAATAAAATCTTTTCCTTCACTCTGCTCCAGCCTCTGGCTTTACCTCAAGGCCCTCACTCTCCTTGAGTCAGGAGCCCCCAGCCCTCCTTCCCAGAGCTGGGTTCAGGTCAGACTGTACCTCTATTCCCTGCAGCCCTCACGTGCAGGGCTCCGTCTTCATTCAGCTGCTGTTTCTATCAATATCTTCTCTAACAGCTCCTCTCTTTAGGCTCACCCCTTCCAGGCTCCTTGCTCTGAGAGCTCTCCTGGGGTTCCCTCTCCTCAGCGGCTTCCTGTTTCTGGGATCCCTTCAGCTGAGCCCGGGTAACCCTTTATCAGGCTCATTAGCTGTTTAGCTGCCAACCAGCCACCTAGGGATTTAATTACTTCCAGGGTGGGGCTGGATTAGCTGGTTCTTCCTTACAGGAGCCTGTCATAGGTAGGCTTGGCCCTGACTCCCCATAAAGGGCCGGCCCCCATAACCTCCCTTCCTCCGGTCCCCCAAAGCCAACCTCTTCCTAAAGGCAGGCTTGACCGTGGCTAACACTTGGTTGTGTTCTGCAGCCAGGGGACACTTCCTGGCCGGCTGCCACAAGGAAACCTACAAGGCCCTTGGCCATATTTTTATTCTTGTCACTGAATTGTGAAAAAATGAAGAGACCAGGAGTTGTGTTCCCCACAGTCCTGTGTAGTTCATGTGGTGGGCAAAATCCCCCCTAGTCTTCAGCCTGGCGTAGTTCAGAACAGCTTGTACTCTGTAAGTCAGAGTCTCCTCTGGCCGTAGCAGAGGTAGGCAATAGCACCCGGCTTCCACCATTGCCCTCATCCTGCTGTGGGAGATACGCACTGTCTACAGAGCTTCCCCCTCAGCCAGATACACACCAGGTGTGTCCATCACAAGGCCCTGTAATGCTCTGCTAGGTCTGGCTGGGGTCTGTTACACACAGCGCCACCTCCTGGCTGCACAGTACAATACAGGTTAGCGTTCCCCGAGAATTGGTAACTGGCCTCAGGCTACCAAGCAACAGCCGCCCCCAGGACACTCATACCCCTCCCCCCCAAGTGACGTTTTTCTTTCACTCAGATAGCTCCTCATTAGCATCTCTAATTACTGCTGAGCACAGCTTTTATTCCTGCAGCCTTGAGTAAATGAACTCTGGGAGCCCATTTCAGATCCAATTCTGTCCACACGACAGGATGGACTTCGTTTTAGCCTCGGTCTGGTTGAGGTTTGTGTTGCTCTTTCAGGTCTCTCGGGGGAGAGGTCCCCAGTCTTTTCCTTTTCTATTTCAACTTCCTCCTGGACGTGTGTTTTTATGGTGGCTTTTCCCTCCCACAGGTGGAATCCCCACCTCAGACAGTCCATCTTCCACACGATGGTCCTGTACCTCTGCACCCACCGCAGCGCTGTCCTTGTCTCCAGCCGGCTGGTGTAGCTCGCTGCCCAGCGGCTCTGTTTTGTGGAGACGCTGCGCCTGCTCTCTCTGGCATAATTTCATCTCTTTCTACAAGACCTCTGGGCTCTCCTGCTTCGTATGCGTCTCAGATCCGGGCTTCGTTCCACACTCGATCTTAAGCTGGTTCTGGAGCTCAGTCAGCTCTTTCTGCAACAACAAACACTGCTGTCCCCCGGTCACCTTCCAGTGCTGAGACAGGCCAGTTCCTGCTCTGCTGGATGGCTTGGGCTGAGATCCAGTCCCTTGTCAGCGCATCTCCTCTAGCCCCTGCCGGGGCTCAGCCTTTGGGCCTGGGGGTGTTCAGCTGTGCGAGGCCCTCTGCCCTGCTCCCCTCGGCTGCAGCAACCTTTTCTTCTTGCTCTCTCCAGGCCATTCGTGGGTGGGTTTGCTGGGTCCCTGTAGAGGACACAGCCACTAGGGCAGCTTCCCTTATAGCCAGCACCTCTGTATCTGTGCCCATCGACATCTAGCCCTGCAGTGGGTGATCAGCTTGTTCCCCTAAAAAGCCTCCCAGGACACCCCCTGCATCACTCCCCTCCCCTGTGTAAATGCAGCCTCCTGGTGATGTATTGCTGGGCTCTCTCTCTTATCGCACTCACCAGAGCCCTCAGCCTGCACCTCGGCCCCCTCCTGAGCCATCAGCTTTAGTCTGTCTAGTTCTGTAACTAGTTCCAGGAGCTGTTCCTTCTCCTGTCTTAGGAAACGTCTACATCTGAGCTAAGAGGTGCGATGCCCAGCTCGTGTAGACGTAACTGAGCCAGCTCCTAACAATAGCCGTGTGGCTAGGGCAGCGCAGGTGGCAGCTTCAGCCACTGCCTGAGGACAACGCCCCCCAGCCCCCTTGGTACGTACTCAGCCAGCTGCCCTGAGCTGCCCTTCCTAGCCGGGCTACACGGCTACCTTCAGCATGCTGGCCTGAGCAGAGCTAGCGCAGGTACGTCTACATGAGCTGGGAATCGCCTCTCCCAGCTCAGATGCAGACAGACCCTCAGTTCCAGCTTCTCCAACTTTCTTCCTTCTGACCGGTGTGGCAGGATCCTGAGTCCCAGCAAACCCTTCCCTAGTTTCCCAGCCACACCACTCACATCCTGCAGCCCATTCTGGGGCCCCTCCTTCACTAGGCCTAGGGCTTGTTCAAGCCCTTCCCGTTTTGGCTCCTGGGTAACTTTCCTCTTTTGGCTCATTTTCTACCCTGGCTGCCTGCAGCTTGGCTACCTTGAGACTGTTGCTCCCCATCTGCCTGTTGCTTTGCGCCTCCCTTGGCTGAACTATTCTGGTCTCCTCTGGGGCCAGGGCTCCTGGGCCCGGGGTATTGGCCATTCCAACTGCCGCGTCCTCCCTGCGGTCTGGTGCCTGGCACTTGGTACATTCAGCAGCTGTGAATTTCTCCTGCAGCCCTCTGCCCCCCTGGGGCATGCCCTTCTCCTCTCTCCCTTCCTTGCATCTGCCCCTCTGCTCAACCTCCCCGTCCCTCCTAGTGACTACCCCTTCCCTCACTCCCCCGTTGCCCCCTGGGGTCTACCCCACCCCTTGCCCCCCTTTTACTCCCCTTGTCACCTGCACCTTCCCCCCACCCCTCCTTTTACCCTGGATGCAGCCTCTCCGTCTACTACCCCTCTGCCTCCCTAGTGCCTGCCCCTCTGTTCATCCCTTGTGTCCCCTGGTGTGAGCCCCTTCCCTCTCCCCCCTCTGTGCCCCAGTGCAGCTCCCCCCTTCTCCTGACCCTCTTTGGCCCTGGTGCCCACCCATCCCATGTCTCTCTTTCTCCCTTGGCACAAGCCCTGCCCCTCACTCATGCTCTACGGCCCTGGTGCCTGCCCCTCCTCTTCCTCCTTACCTCCCCTGTGCCCCCCTTCCCATCACCCTCTGCCCCCCTGGCACTTGCTCCTCTCCTCACCCCCCCCAACCCTCTGGCATCTGCCCCGCCTCTTGCCCTCCTCAGTCCACTGATGACTGCCCCTGCTCTAGCCAGCCCCTCTGTCCACGGGATCCTGCCTCACTCTGTCCCCCTGGTGCTGCCCATTCACTCCCCCCCCCATTGTCTTGGCACCTGCCCCACTCCTCATCCCCCACACCCCTAGCACCTGTCTGACCCCTTGATCCCCCCCTGCCCCATTGGAGCGCCCCCATTCCCTCACACCCCTCTGCCCCCTGGTGCCCATCCCTTTCCCTGGCTTCCCTGTGCCCCTGGGATCTGTCCCCTTCTTCTCCCCTGGTGCCCACCCCTCCCCTCATCCCCCGCAGCCCCTGGAACCTGCCCCTCCCTTCACCCCCCTCTGTCCTCCTGGTGCTTGCTCCTCTTGCCCCCCATTGCCTTGTGCCTGCCCCCCTCTGCCCCTCCAGGTGCCTCTGCCCCGTCACCTGCCCCTCCCCTTCCCTCTCGCAGCATCAGCCTGTCCCCTCCCCCGCTGACACCTTCCCACCCCTGCCCCGCTCCCCCTGCCCTGACTCCCCTCAGCCAACAGCCCCCCTCCCCACTCAGCGATTAACGGGGATGCAGGTTAAATTCCCTTTGATCCCAGTGACCGGCCCCTGCCCCCAGCACTGACTCTGTGACTCTTTCCCCAGTGGACATGACTCTGGATCCAGACACGGCAAATCCCCACCTCATCCTGTCTGAGGATCGAAAACATGTGAGGTACGGAGACACATGCCAGGATCTGCCTGACAACCCTGAGAGATTTGGTACGTGTCCCATTGTCCTGGGTGCTGAGGGGTTTGCGGGCGGGCGGCGTTACTGGGAGGTGGAGGTGGGAGACAAGACAAGATGGGCTCGGGGGGTTTGTAGGGAATACGTGAGCAGGAAGGGGCTGGTCACAGCATCACCTGGGAATGGATACTGGGTCGTGTGGCTGAGGGATGGAGGGTACAAGACCTGTACCTCCCCCATGCTCCCCCTCCCTGTGAGCGTCAGGCTCTGGCGGGTGGGGATTTTCCTGGACTATGAGGCAGGCGAGGTCTCATTTTACAATGTGACTGACAGGTCCCTTCTCTTCACTTTCACCGACACCTTCTCCGGGACACTCCGCCTTTGTTTCTGTCCTGGTCTCAATGCTGAGGGTACAAACGCGGCTTCCCTGATAATCTGCCCGGTCTCAGCTCAGGCCAGAGGGAATTAGGGTGGCCAGGTGTCCGGTTTGGAACCATACACCTGGTTGAAAAGAGACCCTCTCCAGCCCAGTGAAAATGAGCGAGTGAGTGAGGGTGGGGGAGAGCAAGCGACAGAGGGAGGGGGGTGGAGTGAGCGGGGCGGGACCTCAGAGAAGGGGGTTCGGTTTTGTTTGGTCAGAAAGTTGGCAACCCGGGAGGGAATCTGTGTCCCTGACAGTGACCCCGCGGCAGAGACTGGCCCTCCCAGCACTGACCAGCCCCCAGGCCTGTTCCCGGGGGATGGTCTAAAGGGCATCACCTGTCTGACCCCCCTCCCCGTCCCCTCTCAGTTCCCAGCCCCAGGCCTGTGAGCTGGGGGGAGGCGAGAGGGGAAGAGAAGGGGGAAGCCGCCTGCTGGGTGTGGGGGCTGGGGTGTGGATGGGTGGGTGCAATGTTGGGTGGATGCTGAGGGTCAGGAAGGGAAGAGTCCAGATCACCGGAGGAAGATGGGGGCGGGATGCAAGAAGAGGGAGGGGAGAGAGGCCCCAAGGAGGAAGCCCCTGGCAGAAATGACAGAGGGGGGAAGAGGAGCCCAGTGAGTGCGACAGGGCCAGTGAGCGACAGGAAGGTCCCGGCATTTCCTGCCCTGGGGGAGTCTCTGCCCACGGAGGGGAGTGAAACGGTCCCAGGGGGCAGGAGTGAGAGCGCTGGGGCCCTGCTCTACGGGCTGTTCTGCGTGTGTGTGTGTGTGTGGCGGGGGTGGGGAAGAGCTGGGGAAGGGGATTTGGTGGCTGGGCCAGGGGACATGGAGTGAGAGCCCAGCCCCAGGGCTGTGTGACCAATGGGCCCAGGCTGGATGTATGGAACCCACTTGCTGGAAGGAGCCCAGGCAGCTTCTCCCCCTATTCCCTTGCTCCTCCCTTGTGCAGTGTGAGACGGCTCCAGCGCAGGGCGAGACTGGTAAGAAATACTGAGCGGCAGCTAGTGGTTGTTGCTGCCCCTCAGACTACCCCGTCCCCTGTCCCGGGGGTAGCGGATGGTGACGGACGGGAATCAGTCACTCCTGTCAGAATTTCTACCCCTGTGAAACCTCAATGGAAAATATGGAGAGAAACAAAAATGAGAAATTGTTCTAATTTAGAAAATGTAATTATGCAAGATTGAAATACAAGAATATTTTAATTTCCATTTCAACAGTATTTCAAAAACAAGCATCTAACCATATTTTTATAAATGGAATTATTTACATTTATTTTTGATTGTTCACTCAAATCTACATTAAAGTTTATCTTCTCTATATAAAAGAAGAACAGGAGTACTTGTGGCACCTTAGAGACTAACAAATTTATTAGAGCATAAGCTTTCGTGGACTACAGCCCACTTCTTCGGATGCATATAGAATGGAACATATATTGAGGAGATATATATACACACATACAGAGAGCATAAACAGGTGGGAGTTGTCTTACCAACTCTGAGAGGCCAATTAATTAAGAGAAAAAAAAAACTTTTGAAGTGATAATCAAGCTAGCCCAGTACAGACAGTTTGATAATAAGTGTGAGAGTACTTACAAGGGGAGATAGAGTCAATGTTTGTAATGGCTCAGCCATTCCCAGTCCTTATTCAAACCGGAGTTGATTGTGTCTAGTTTGCATATCAATTCTAGCTCAGCAGTCTCTCTTTGGAGTCTGTTTTTGAAGTTTTTCTGTTGTAATATAGCCACCCGCAGGTCTGTCACTGAATGACCAGACAGGTTAAAGTGTTCTCCCACTGGTTTTTGAGTATTTTGATTCCTGATGTCAGATTTGTGTCCATTAATTCTTTTGCGTAGAGACTGTCCGGTTTGGCCAATGTACATGGCAGAGGGGCATTGCTGGCACATGATGGCATATATCACATTGGTAGATGTGCAGGTGAACGAGCCCCTGATGGTATGGCTGATGTGATTAGGTCCTATGATGATGTCACTTGAATAGATATGTGGACAGAGTTGGCATCGGGGTTTGTTACAAGGATAGGTTCCTGGGTTAGTGGTTTTGTTCAGTGATGTGTGGTTGCTGGTGAGTATTTGCTTTAGGTTGGGGGGTTGTCTGTAAGCGAGGACAGGTCTGTCTCCCAAGATCTGTGAGAGTAAAGGATCATCTTTCAGGATAGGTTGTAGATCTCTGATGATGCGCTGGAGAGGTTTTAGTTGGGGGCTGAAGGTGACAGCTAGTGGTGTTCTGTTAGTCTCTAAGGTGCCACAAGTACTCCTGTTCTTCTTTTTGCGGATACAGACTAACACGGCTGTTACTCTGAAACTTCTCTATATAGCATCACTTGTATTTCAACTGCATCATTTCAAGAAATTGAAAATATTTATCCTAACAATGTAATTATTAAACTGTCAAACTGGGTTGTTCAGTTACAATGTACATGTGTCAGAAACATCACAACTACACAAATGTGCAGCTCCTCTCTCTCTCTCTCACTTCTTTTTGTCTTGACTGATTCTCTCTGGTAGGCAGGGCACATGCACCTGCCTCCTGCAGGGCTCACACTGCACCTCTGAAAAGTAATACAGTAACTCCCCACTTAACGTCCTCTCACTTAACGTTGTTTCGATCTTACATCCCTGCTCCATTACAAACATGCTCGTTTAAATTTGTGCAATGCTTCGCTATAACGTCGTTTGGCCGCCTGCTTTGTCCACGGCTGGCAGCCCACCTATGCCCCCCCCACCCCACAGCGCCTCCCGCCCGCTGGCAGACCCCGCGGATCAGCGCCTTCCCCCTGCTCCCCCGACCTCCTGCCTGCAGCAATCAGCTGTCTTGTAGCGTTCAGGAGGCAGGGGAGGGAGGGAAGGGGGAGGCTGCCTGTCTTGTCCTCACTCCTCCCCCCAGCCTCCTGAATGCTACAAGACAGCTGATTGCTACGGGCAGGAGGCAGGGGGAAGGCGCTGATCTGCGGGGTCTGCCAGCGGGTGGGAGGCACTGGGGGGGCGAAAGGGAGCTGATGGGGGGCTGCCAGCCTGTTTAATACCTGTATTAAATTGCTTGTTTAAAATTGTTTAAAATGTATATAATGCCTTTTGTCGGGCAAAAAAAAAAAAAAAAAAAAATCCCTGGAACCTAACCCCACCTATTTACATTAATTCTTCTGGGGAAATTGGATTAGCTTAACATAGTTTCGTTTAAACTCGCATTTTTCAGAAACATTAAGTTAGGAGTTACTGTAGATGAAAAAAATGATGACACAGACTAGAGTTAATTAACCAAACATTTCAGTGAACTCATAAAAGATTATATAATAATATTCCTAGAACTTCTGCTAGAATTAATTCATGTGATTTGTAACTTTCTAGCTACATATAATCGGTAATTAGGATATGACCCCCCCTTCCTTGCCTTCTCACATCAATTAACAAACCTGGTCCCCAACCTCAAATGCTATTTTCCTATATATAGAAATCTCTTCTACCAAATCCTTTTGTGTTTGTTTTTCTTAGCCAATGTGCTGTCAGTGTCCACTGTTGATTTTAATGGGCTCTTTGTGTTCTTGGTTATCATCCAGGACACAACAAATGTAATTTGGTAGAGAAATAGAGCAGGGGGGGGGGGGGGAATACGGCTTTTGTTGATGTTCTCAGGATTCCGCCGGCAGGTCGGTCACAGACGGATGCTCCGAGTTGGCAGCTCAGCCATGAAAGCCATTACCCTGGGCCTCAGACTCCTCTTCCGGTCTGTGGTCTGGGACATCATCTGGCGGGTCTGGTCCCTCTCCTCTCCAGTGTCCCTTAGGCAGGGCAGAGCCGGATGGGCCGTCTTCTCTACCTGTGCTGGTGCCGTGTGGGTGGCTGGTCTTAGGATCAAATGGAAAGCCAGGAAAGAGCGCGGGAGAGAGACAGAATGACAAATAGTGGGGGTAGATTGACCACACAAGGGAAGGGGAGACAGAGCAGGATCTCACATGTCTCCAGCTGGTGTGTCTGCTGGTCTGGCAGTGCTGGCTGGGTGTTCCCACTGATGTGCAGAGGTCTGAGCTTCATGATGATGTGATGACTTTTGAGATCCCCGGGTGAAGGACAAAGTCCCTGGGGTGGTGGTGACAGTTGCCCCCCTCTGGAAATCCCACAGTCCCTCCACATGTTCCTGCCCCGCAAAGTATCTTTTGAAGGGCCCTGAAAGAGGGTGATGGACAGAATCATCCATCCTCTCGTTCTTCTGTTTGCCAATTAGGCCTCACTTCCAATTTTTGGCCCTTTAACTTCTGGTTCCCAACTCTTTTTGTTTACCAGAGATGGTCTCAACACCATCCTTCAGGTGCATCAGAAAAGCCCTGCTTGTTTAGACTCATTTAGTTTTTCTGTTTTTCACTTTTACTGTTTTTTTTGTAAACAGTCTCATGTAACAGGCTGAGTTGGACTTTCGTTACCTTTTCCCTTCGGTGTTTATTATTGCAGGTGATTAAACCATTTCAGAACCTTCCATCCACTTTCCCATAGTTAGGCCTACCTCAGCTCTGAGCCTAATAGGCCCCAACTATGACAACAGCGTCACCTCATCCTTCTGTGTCCTGGTCATGGATCCAGAGGATCTGTGCTGTGCCCCCACAGGAGCCCCTTCTGTGTGGCAGACCCCCAGGGGGTCTCACTCTTCCTGGAGGGTCGATCACATGGCCTCACTGCCTCTGAGACTCCACTTCTGGCTCCAACACTCCCATTTCATACTAGCAGCTCTGCCCAGTGAGTCCAACTGAGGCAGGCTCCTCGTCAGACAGGCACTCTACAGGGACCAATGCCCCTCAGCAAGTATCTGCAGTGACACCTGGCAGCCCTTTCATAATGGAATTGGGGTTATTAGTCAAGCAAAGACAGCAGCAGGATTCCTTAGGTTGGCAGAGAGAAATAAAGCTTCAGAGACGTCATCCACCTGGCCAAGCCAGTGCAATCACCAGCCACGCTGCTATGGCCGCCATTGGCTCTGTCTCTGTCAGACCAAGGTGAGAGCCCCGTGTATCTCCAGAGGCCAGCACTTAACCCCTCACCTGACATCTTTTCCTTTGTTCTCAGGCTGGGGCTTGCTCTGCTTCTCTGCAGACAGGTGGGGAAAAAATCTCCTTCCTCTTGGTCACTGATTGCTAGGTGTGAATGATCTGGCCTCTGTGGTTTTCACTGCCTCTCCGGATTCTCCATGGGCGTGGTTGGCCTTGGGCAGTACCCACCATGGCACCAGGCCCACGCTCCAAAGGAGCCCGGGCCCGGCCGCTTTTCTCCACCCCCTGCCCACCGCTCTCTCCTGCGGGGGCAGGAGGCAGAAGCTCGATCCTGCCGGCTCCTGCAGCAGGGCAGGCTCCACCGGCAGCCAAGCTCCCCCCTCCCCCATCTCTTCCCCTGAGCGCCCCGCATTCCCGCCCCTCCCGCTCCCAGCGCTTCCCCCACCACTGAACAGGGGGGAGGAGCAGGGCCACAGTGTGCTCGCCGCTGGGGAAGGAGGCGGAGAAGAGGCAGGGGTGGGGCCTTGGGAAAGGGGGTACAATCGGGACATACCCCCTCCAGCCCCCTGCCGTGAGCTGCTCAGGGCAGGGGGCTGGGAGAACCCCCACGACCCCAGCCCACACCCTCAGCCCTCTGCCCTGACTCCTGCACCCCCCTCACACACACTCAGCCCCCTGCACCCCCACACATACTCAGCCCCCACACCCCATGCCCTCACTCCTGCACCCCCCCACATCCCCACCCCCACCCTGAGCACCAAACGGGAGCTCCTGAACACACACCCCACATTCCCACCTGCACCCCTTGCACCAAATGGGAGCTGCCCCAGGTAAGCACTCCACACCCCAAGCTCCTGCCCCAACCTGGAGCCCCCTCCCTCACCCTAGCTCCTGGCCAGACCCTGCACCCCAACCCCCAGGCTGCTCCTGCATCCTAACTCCCTCCCAGACCCTGCACCCCCAGCCCTGTGCTCAGTGCACACCCACCCTCAGCTCAGTGCAGAGAGAGACAAGGAGAATGGGCTAGAACCAGGGAGAAGGTAGGTACCCACTCTATGTGGGCAGGGGCGGGAGGGATCCTGTTTACCCCCTCCTCAGCCCTGCTGCGCTTGCAGTTTACCCATGGCCCCTCCAAGGACCAACCCTAGCTCCTACCCCGTTGTGCTCCCCCCCCCCCCGCCCCGCACCATGCCCCGCTGTCAGGGTGGATAAAAATCAATGACTTTTTAAAAAAAATCGGATTTTTTAAATTTAAATCGGATTTTTGAGGGAAAGATCGTTTTAATTAAGATACATTATATCTCATCATGGAATAGGAATTCTAAATTCTAAATCTGTAGTATGAGACAATATATTCATGTCATGTTTAAGAAAAGTTTTGTAAATGAGTTTCAATAGTTCATGGATTAGGGACCCAATCTTATGGGGTTCCAGAGGCTTCTGTATAGATTATTTAGGTTAATCTTTCTATCTACCCAATGGGACTCAGTGCTCAGGCTAGAAGATACCATCAGAGATGCTTAGTTTTGCAGTTCTCAAACTGTGGATTTGTTTCTCCAGAGGTAACATGCTTGTTAACAGCAAAAATGTTTTAAAATAAATAAATAATATATAGAGGTGAGAAATAACAGATCTCAACTCTATTGTCCCTCTGTAGAGTTGTGTACACAGAGTCAATCCCTTACCTCACTTTAAAAGTGAAAAGTTTCAGAATGTTAAATGAATAGAAGATTGTTGGGGGTGGAATAGATCTGGACAAGGGGAAGAAGTCTGGAGATAAATGTGAGAAGCCAAGGACATATGCTTTTTTCTTGGTATTCTGGCGTTTCAGGGCAGGGGACAGCAAGTCACAAAGTTCCATGAAAGTGCCCTTACGCATGCGAAAGTTCCGCAGCCACTGGGAATCGTCCCACACCTGCAACACTATGCGGTCCCACCAGTCTGTGCTTGTTTCCCTTGCCCGGAATCGGCGTTCCATGGATAGAATCTGCCCCATTAACAACATGATCTCCAAAGCACCGGGGCCTGTGGTTTCACAGAATTCTGTATCCGTGTCCGTGTCCATGTCCTCATCATGCTTGTCGCTGCGCTGCCGCCGCCGCTGCCTCCTCGCCTCGTTTTTCTGGTCCTGGCTGAGCATAAACTCCACGAGAACACCCGAGGTGTTTACAATGTTCATGACTGCTGTCTTGAGCTCAGCGGGCTCCATGCTTGCCGTGGTATGGAGTCTGCAGTGTTCACCCACCCAGGAAAAAAGGCGCGAAAATGGTTGTCTGCCGTCCGTTGCTTTCATGCAGGGAGGGAGGAGGGAGGGAGGAGGTGAGGCTGTACCCAGAACCACCTGCGACGATGTTTTTTGTCCCATCAGGCACTGGGATCTTAACCCACAATCCCAATGGGCGCGGGAGACTGCGGGAACTATGGGATAGCTATGGAATTGCTACCCACAGTGCAACGGTGCAGAAATCGACGCTAGCCCCGGTACTTGGACGCACACCACCGAATTAATGTGCTTAGTGTGGCCGCATACATTTCGACTTTATACAACCTGTTTTTCAAATCCGAATTATATAAATTCGGATTAATCCCGTAGTGTAGACATACCCTGAGTCTACGTAAAGTCCATCAATGAAAAACTGCTTTGGCTCCACACTGGAAAGGCCCTTTCCAAGTCCTGTTAACCACCAACACCGCTGTGAAGTGCCAAGGACTGCCCACCTGAACCCAGGCTTCTCACTGTAAAAAAACCCTTCCACCTCAGGAGAACTCTCCGACTAATGATAAGCCTATTTCTCCTTCTAGCTCTGCTGTGCCTTCTGGACAGCAGGAAAAAAAAAAGACAAGGTGAAGTGCTAGTAACCTCTCTCTTGTCCACTGACAGACCTACTGTGCCTTTGGATTTTTCTAAAAGAAGCAAAACCATTACAGGGTGATGTGCTAGTAACCTCTCCCTTGTATGATGCTGAACCACACTGTTTCAGGAAAAGAGAAGAAGGAACACTTGCTTCATTGAAACCACAAAGTCCAGGAATTCCTGACTGCAAAAGACATTAAGAACTGACCCTGGTGAAGAAACAAAGAATTATACGCTGGCAGGGAGGCTCTTACCCAGCTTATGAATAAATATTTTCTAACCTCTGGACTTAGACCCCTGGCCTCCCAGGTACAGGCCGAATGTCTAGTCTGCCAAAAGAACAACCCTCGACCAGGAGTGTCGATCCACTGACACTTTCCATCTTGTCGTCAATCCTGCTTCTTACCTCTGGAGGGACTTTGCTACAAACAGAAGCTCTACACAAAGGACTGAGGACCCATCCCAGCTGGGGATGTATTCCAGAGATTTGATTTGAACCTGCAGTTTATTCTATCACTGCTATAAGCCTGAACCAAGAACTTTGCCATTACTGTATGTAATTGATTCCATTTAACCAATTCTAACTCTCATCTCTATCTTTTTCCTTTTATGAATAAAACTTTAGATTTTAGATTCTAAAGGATTGGCAACAGCGTGATTTGGGGGTAAGATCTGATTTGTATATTGACCTGGGTCTGGGGCTTGGTCCTTTGGGATCGAGAGAACCATTTTTCTTTTACTGGAGTATTGGTTTTCATAACCATTTGTCCCCATAACGAGTGGCACTGGTGGTGAGACTGGGAAACTGGAGTATCTAAGGGAATTGCTTGTGTGACTTGTGCTTAGCCAGTAGGGTGAGACCAAAGTCCTCTTAGTCTGGCTGGTTTGGTTTGCCTTAGAGGTGGAAAAACCCCAGCCTTGGGCTGTAACTGCCCTGTTTTAGCAATTTGTCCTGAATTGGCACTCTCAGTTGGGTCCCGCCAGAACCGCATCGTTACACCCTGTAAGAGAATTTTGTCTTTCCCCTCCCTTTATTGTCGACAAACAGCCAGTGTAGACAGCGTGCCTGACTTTTTTTGCTTTTATTGGCTTCCAGAAAGTGTCCCACAATTCCCATGCTGCCGCTC
Organism: Chrysemys picta bellii; assembly: GCF_011386835.1. Taxonomy (NCBI): domain Eukaryota; kingdom Metazoa; phylum Chordata; order Testudines; family Emydidae; genus Chrysemys; species Chrysemys picta. The sequence goes on along the minus strand of NC_088801.1, from coordinate 80,319,172 downwards.
TGGTCAGCAGTTTGAACTCTGCTGCCCTTTAGGCAATCCGCCCCTCCCCCTTGCAAGCCCCAGGAATTTGAAATCCCATTTCCTGCTTGCTGGCTCAGCGTGAAGAGGTATCCTGGCATCTTCCCAGGTGAGCATGGCTGGCTATCGCACCACACGCGCTCCCGCTTGGACCACCGCAGAGCTGTTGGATCTGATCAGTATATGGGGAGAGGAGTCTGTTCAGTCACAGCTGTCGAGTGACCCCGTAGGAATCAGGACACATATGGGCAAATTTCTCGAGGATTGTGTGAAAAGGGCTGTGATCGGGACACGCAGCAGTGCAGAGCGAAGATAAAGGAGCTGAGGCAGGTGTACCATAAGGCGTGGAAGGCAAACCATTGCTCCGGTGCTGCACCTAAGACCTGCTGCTTTTATAAGGTCCTGAATGCTATCCTCGGTGGTGACTCCACTTCCATTGTCGATAGCCCCGTGGATACTTCAGAGGCAGCAAAAAGAGTAGCTAACCCGGAGTCTGAAATTCTGGATGAAGAAGTGGAGGTAGAAGAGGATGTGTAGTTCCCAGAGGGGTCTTCAGGTGGGGCAGGCAGACAGGAACTTTTCTCCACTCCAGAAGTGCTCTCCGGGGAGCAGGAAGCAGATGAGACACCAGGTAAATTGCTGTGGCTTGTGTAGGGAATAGAAGAGTGGGAGGCAGGTTGTGTTTTTATGAGACCTGGACATCGTCCTATGCAGCTAATCTGCATTGCCAAGCAGGGTGTCGATGGACATCAAGATCTCCATGGAAATCTCCAGAGAGGGGCTCTGGAAAGTTTCCAAGAGGTACTTGTTAATCCTCTGCCACAGATTCCAAGGGATTGCAGCCTTGTTAGTTCCCCCATTGTAGGAAACTGTCCCCTGCCATTTAGCAATCACTGAAGCTGGGAACAAAGCGGCACATAGCTGAGCTGCATATAGACCGGGGTGAAAGCCACAAGCATGCAGTAGTTGCGCTCTGGTTTCCCTGCTTACCTGCAGCAGTGAGATGTCAGCTAGAGGTGTGCCCGCCTGTGGAAAAGTGTGTGATAATTTTAGAATGAGTTCCTTGCAAAGCTGCACTGCAAGCCGTGACTGTTTTCTCCATACGCACAACCACCCTCCCCCGGATCCCGACACTCACCATGACTGGGGTGCTTGCGGAGCTGTGTGCCTGCCCAGAGCCAGTGATAAAGTGATTGCTACTAGTTGCAAAAGGCCCTTGTTAACAAAATGTTTCAATCGTTTGCTGGAATGTAAGAACATAAGGATGGCCATACTGGGTCAGACCAAAGGTCCATCTAGCCCAGTATCCTGTCTTCCGACAGTGGCCAGGTGCCCCAGAGGGAATGAACAGAACAGGTAATCATCAAGTGATCCATCCCCTGTAACAATCCCTCTTCTATGTATTGTCCACAGCAGCCGAGACCACGAGGAACGCACCACGCACCCCTGCCGACTGGCTTTGGCAGATAAGGAAGAAGCCAAGACCCAGCAAAGAAGATATGTTCAGAGAGGTGCTGCAGCGCGATGAGAGACAGACTACGGAACACAAAGAGTGCTGGGAAGCCGAAAGACAGGACAGAAAAGAGAATGCAGCATTTGCTAG
>NC_088801.1:80271392-80317051 GCF_011386835.1 Chrysemys picta bellii | reverse complement strand
GAGCGGCAGGGATCCAGCATGTGAGGTGAGAGCCAACAGGGGGCCCTGGGAGCTGTAGTTCCTTGGTTAGCTCCCTGCCTATAGAGCCAGCCCTGGAGCAGGGAAAGAACTACGTTTCCCAGCATTCCCTTGGCCACTAGCAACAGGAAAGAGGGGGAGGGAGTGAGGAAGCTGAGACCTCATGCTGCAGCCTGCTGTGAATGGAGAGCTGCACTGTGAGTAGGGATTCCATATTTTAACATTCAAAAAATAGGAGACTCCACGGGGAGGGAGGGTAGCCCCACCCTGCCCCCATCCACCCCCTCTGACTACCTCCCACAGAAACACCAACCCATCCAACCCCCCTGCTCCCTGTCCCCTGATCACCCCCTCCTGTGACCCCTGCCCCAACTGCCCCCCAGGACCCCACCCCCTATCTAAGCGTTGCTGCTCCTTGTCCCCTGATTGCCCCCTCCCGGGACCTCACCCCCATCTAAGCCTCCCTTCTCCTTGTCCCCAACTGCCCCCTCCTGAGACCCCCCCCAACTTCCCCCCTAGGACCCCACCTCCTACCTGTCCCGTGACAAACCCCTGGGACTCCCATGCCTATCCAACTGCTGCCTGTCCCCTGACTGCCCCCCCCAACCCCTGACCTATCTAACCCCCCTTCTCCCTGCCCCTGATTGCCCCCCCGAACCCCTGACCCATCTAACCTCCCCTTCTCCCTGCCCCTGACTGCCACCCCGAACCTCCGCCCCATCCAACCGCCTCTGCTCCCTGTCCCTTGATTGCTCCCCCGGAACCGCCTACCCCTTCTCCAACCCCCTTATCGTGCCACTCAGACCAGCGTGTTCCCCTGCGGAGCCACAGTCCCCCCCCGCCCCAGCACCTGCCTTCCAGATTTGAACACCTCAAAATTCAGGAGTGCTCAAGCTCAGCTTGGGCGGCTGTTACTTCATTTCTCCCAAATCAAATATACTGATCCACTGTAACTTGCTATAGAAAAAGTAGGATAAAATTGAGCAAGAAATGCTTCCTAGGGGTTATTAGGACTGGAATTGCTTTTGTCAACAGCCATTGCCTTTTGTTTGTTTGTTTGTTTAAAAGGAAGACAGTGATATCGCATTGGCAAATTCCCCATAGAAAGAAAGAGTGGAACAAAAGAATAATAAAGGCACCTCAACTTTTCCTCATTTATGGAGGACAGGCTTATAATTTGCATCCAGATATCCTCCAATCACACAAGCTGAAAATTGTTCCACTTCACTGCAGTTCTGTAACCATATGGGAACCAATCCTGTCTGTGTTCTGTGCACATCCAAAATTCCTGCTGAATGACCTGCCCTGGGAGTGAGTTACCAGTGACCCAGGGCTGCGGATGAAGGAGGGTGCAGGTGGGGGGAAAGGGGGAGAGCCCAGGGCTGGGGCGGCGGGGGGTGCGGCAAGGAGCCTAGGGCTGGGACGGGGGGCAGCCAAAAATTTTTTTTCTTGGGGCGGCAAAAATCCTAGAGCCGGCCCTGATTGGTGCTGGTCCTGCGCTCGCTGCCAGAGCTCCCAGCCCCTGACCCAGCCCGGCCTGTTGTCCCAGCGCTGACCCCTGCCCTGCAGGTGGGGACCCTGCTGCTTTGCCTGGCTGAGCCCCCCTCTCTGCCGCTGCCTCTGTCTCTGCGCTCGCAGGCTCAGCCTCTGCCAGGGCCAATGCGGCGCTGCTGGGGCCGTTCCTTCCTGCCAAACAACTGTTAGGTGGCGGGAAGCGCTGGGAATGAGGGAAGGAGTGGGGATGCGGAGTGCTCGGGAGAGGGGAGGACGCAAGGCGAGGGGAGCTTGGCTGCTGGTGGGTGTGGAGCACATGCTAATTTTTCCCCAAGGGTGCTCCAGCCCTGCAGCACCCATGCAGTCGGTGCCTATGCCGTGTGAAATGGGGAAGGCCCCACGCTGTCACGCGGCCCTTAGGGGCTGGGCAGTGAGCGTTATTATTGGTATCACGCCCACGAGTGCGCCAGGTGCTGCAGAGACAGAACAAGAGGCTGCCGGCCCCGAAGGGCTCCCGGTCTGAGTGCGGACCAGGCCCCGCAAGGGGAGCCGCAAACGCTGAGGTAGTGCCAGGATCCCAGTGCACCCTGATGCCTGTCCGGCTGGGTCTGACAGTATTGTAGTGACACTGCTGGTGCTGTGCTGGGCCCTGGGTCACCCCAGTTCAGCATCCAGCCATCAGGGGGCTCAGGAACCCCAGGGTGGGGCAGGGGGAGCAGGCTCAGAGACAGCCACAGGTTTCAAGGAAGAGGGAACCACCGGGGAGCTGGGATGAGGAGGCCAGGAGTCAGGTGGGAGGCACCACCCTGTGCTCAGCTGCTCCAGGTTCACACTCAGGGACGCAGGCTCCATTGGGCCCACGCAGACAGACCAGAGAGAGGGAGGCTTTGTCCGCATGGGGAACGGGCAGCAGTTCTGTTAAAGGGGGGGGCCAGTTGTGCAGACTCATCATGGTGTGGCACCCCCAAGCTCCTCCTCAGCTGGCTCTGGGTGGCCCTGCCACTGCCCTGCCTCAGTTTACCCTCTTCAGAACTCCTTAAACTGCTCCACACAGTCCAAAAGCTCTGAGACAAAAGTCCCCTGCCGGGGTCCACTCTGAGTTCAATTAAACCCCAAAATAAAATCTTTTCCTTCACTCTGCTCCAGCCTCTGGCTCCAACTCAAGGCCCTCACTCTCCTTGAGTCAGGAGCCCCCAGCCCTCCTTCCCAGAGCTGGGTTCAGGTCAGACTGTACCTCTATTCCCTGCAGCCCTCACGTGCAGGGCTCTGTCTTCATTCAGCTGCTGTTTCTATCAATGCCATCTCTGGCAGCTCCTCTCCCTTAGGGGAGCTCCTCTCTCTAGGAGCACCCCTTCCAGGGTCTTTGCTCTGGGAGCTCTCCTGGGATCTGATCTCCTCTCCTCTCCTCAGCGGCTTCCTGTCTCTAGGACCCTTCAGCTGAGCCCGGGTAACCCTTTATCAGTCTCATTAGCTGTTTAGCTGCCAACCAGCCACCTAGGGATTTAATTACTTCCAGGGTGGGGCTGGATTGGCTGGTTCTCCTTTACAGGAGACTGTCATAGGTAGGCTAGGCCCTGACTCCCCCTAAAGGGCCGGCCCCCATAACCTCCCTTCCCCTGGTCTACCCAAAGCCGACCTCTACCTAAAGGCAGGCTTGACCATGGCTAACACTCGGTTATGTTCTCCAGCCAGGGGGCACTTCCTGGCCAGCTGCCACAAGGAAACCTACAAGGCCCTTGGCCATATTTTTATTCTTGTCACTGAATTGTGAAAAAATGAAGAGACCAGGAGTTGTGTTCCCCACAGTCCTGTGTAGTTCATGTGGTGGGCAAAATCCCCCCTAGTCTTCAGCCCGGCGTAGTTCAGAACAGCTTGTGCTCTGTAAGTCAGAGTCTCCTCTGGCCGTAGCAGAGGTAGGCAATAGCACCCGGCCTCCACCATTGCCCTCATCCTGCTGTGGCAGATACGCACTGTCTACAGAGCTTCCCCCTTAGCCAGATACACACCAGGTGTGTCCATCACAAGGCCCTGTAATGCTCTGCTAGGTCTGGCTGGGGTCTGTTACACACAGCGCCACCTCGTGGCTGCACAGTACAATACAGGTTAGCGTTCCCCAAGAATTGGTAACTGGCCTCAGGCTGCCACAAGGTCCCTGCAACAGCCGCCCCCAGGACACTCACACCCCTCCCCCCGCACCCGAGTGACGTTTGTCTTTCACTCAGATAGCTCCTTATTAGCATCTGTAATTATTGCTGAGCACAGCTTTTATTCCTGCAGCCTTGAGTAAATGAACTCTGGGAGCCCATTTCAGATCCAATTCTGTCCACACGACAGGATTGACTTCGTTTTAGCCTCGGTCTGGTGAATCAGACTAGAATAGGGACTAACTGAAGCAGAGCAAAGGCCATTTACTGAAGTAGCATTACCTCTGTTGCTGGTGTTGTATGGGTCACTGTGAATCAGACAGCTGCTGCCTGGTTTAGTGGCTATGGGAGCTGCTGTTTCTCTAGTGACTTGAGAACTTTGAGCAAATATCCCCCTGACCTATCCTCATCATCTTCCTGTCCACGGAACTGAGGGCCAAGAATTGTCAGTTAAAGGCAAGGCAGATCTCACTGTACATATTGGTGCCTCAGCAGGGGACACCCCTTTGTGGTCACTGATATGGTCCAGTTTGGGAGTAGATTTTTGTAGACTGGAATCCGATGGCGATTCCATGTGCGTAATCAAACATCAGGGTGAGATGAAGATCGTGCTGAATTACACACTAACACCAATGTATCAATTTCATCTTCTGTGACTGATACAACAGTGCCCTTGGAGGATGTGAATATCCTGTTGTCCAATTACAAAGGCATCTTAATTATAGGACTTACCGCCAAGCTGGGATGGGCTCATTTGACAGCACTATATCGATACATCGAGATGTACACCCCATAAACAGAGACCCTCTTGCACAGCTGTGCCAAGACAGTAGAAAACCTGTTACAGGTCAAAAAGAGAGTGATTTGGCCACCTCATGGACATCACCAGTTTTTCTAGTCACAAGGGAAGATAAAGGACACTGCTTTTGTGGGGTTGTTAGACAGCTAAATACTGTTACAAAAAACATACACCGCCAATCCTACAGATTGATGATGTTCTGGACCAATTTGGGGGTGCTCAGGAATCCATTACTCTGGATTTGCCCAGTGGATATTGCCAGGTTCTCTTACGGAAGTTCTGCATAAAGATAACCTTCACTATTGGGCTGCGTCATTATAGTTCAGTTCAGCTTTTCGGGATGACTCAGGGGCCTGCTGCCTCTCAGAGATTAATGACTTAAGCAGATCTTTCTTCTACTTGGATGGTATCATTGGGTACACCATCCAGCTGGATGGAGCATCCACAATGTCTATGAGCAGCATAGGAATGTCGACAGTTAGAACCAATGAGGCCACCATCTTCAGGGGAAGTTGTGAGTGGCAGTTGGGCCCAGAGTTTTGCAGGTATTTATGTGCCTAACTCCCTGACTGAGTAAAGGTCAGAGTAAAGGTTAATCCATACGGGTTAACCACCTGCTCACAGGGAAAAGCAGGAATTTATGCCCCATTTTAGACAAAACCTTAACCTTAACTGGAGTCGCCACCAGGCACCTCCATAATACTTTATGTCGCTTATATGGTTAACAACCCTTGGTCCTTCCTTTATTACCCGCCCGTGTTCATGGCAACAATGACATAAGTGCTGCAGTGTGACCTCACAATGCTGTGATTTGAACACTGGGTCAGTTGGCCCTCAGTGTCAGTTGCTTTTACTTGGACAGAAGGAGAGGCTGGGTATTGTGCTGGCTAAAGTCGATTTCAGATCCAAGATCGAATCTATTACGGAGGGGAAAAAAGTAAGTGGGCTTTCTTACTCCCCATGGCTGTCCTACCTCTGACCAACAGAGACCCACTTTGCTTAAATTCTGTTTGAAAAGGGTCACCAAATTAAATTCGTTTTTTTTGGCCCAGAACCTCAAAGGTATTTAGGCACTTAACTCCCACTGAAATCCATGGGAGTTAGGAGCCTAACTCCCTGACTGAGTAAAGGTCAGAGTAAAGGTTAATCCATACTGGTTAACCACCTGCTCATAGGTAAAAGCAGGAATTTATGCCCCATTTTAGACAAAACCTTAACTTTAACTGGAGTTGCCACCAGGCACCTCCATAATACTTTATGTCGCTTATATGGTTAACAACTCTTGGTCCTTCCTTTATTACCCACCCGTGTTCATGGCAACAATGACATAAGTGCTGCAGTGTGACCTCACAATGCTGTGATTTGAACACTGGGTCAGTTGGCCCTCAGTGTCAGTTGCTTTTACTTGGACAGAAGGAGAGGCTGGGTATTGTGCTGGCTAAAGTCGATTTCAGATCCAAGATCGAATCTATTACTGAGGGGAAAAAAGTAAGTGGGCTTTCTTACTCCCCATGGCTGTCCTACCTCTGACCAACAGAGACCCATTTTGCTTAAATTCTGTTTGAAAAGGGTCACCAAATTAAATTCGTTTTTTTGGCCCAGAACCTCAAAGGTATTTAGGCACTTAACTCCCACTGAAATCCATGGGAGTTAGGAGCCTAAATACCTTTGAGAATCTCTCATTTTATGGCTCTCTCGCTCTGGCATGAAAAGTGCCATCCTAACAGAATCCAGGAGGGAATCCAGCTGTCTGATCAGGGGCTACTTGTGCCCTACCTCTCTCTTACACTCAATTCTTTAGTTCAGCTGTAAAAATTGTGGCAGATAGGGAATAAATCCAGAGTTGATAAGGCTGCATGGTAAGGTTATATTTCATTAACCCAGAAGGGACTTCCGGAGATCACTGAGATCCCTAGAAAGACTTGCCCCCTCTGGGAGTCTCTTCCGCTGATCCCTCTCTGGGACCCTGTTTTAGGATCTCACACAGGGCCCTTGTCCCTGAAGTGGAGAATGAAAGGAAGTGGGTTCTGTTCCAGGCCTCCATTCATCTGTAGACGAGCTCCATACGCACAGACCCCAGAGGACACAATCAGGGGAGTCGCCCACTAACTTCAGTGGGCTTGGATCAGGCCCAGATATAGGCCCAATAAAAAGATGGCTCCTGCTGTCCCTGCAGCAGAGTGTGGAAAGGAGAGGCTCTTTGCTGTGGCATTATTTCCTCCAGGTGCAGAATGGACAGTAGGGGATTTCCACTTCAGTTCCTGGAGATTTAGGGAAGCTGATCCCCATTCTGTGGCCTCACCCTCACAGCTCGCATGAGAGGCAGATGGGCTCGAAACATGGCCCTTAAAATCTGCCTTCAAGTTGATTCTCCATAATTCTCCATCTTGGATGAAGAATAACATTTCCTTTCCCCACTATGGCAGATCATTTTGGTTTTGCGCTGCCCATTTCAATGTTTAAAATTTTCCAGGATTAGGAAGGAATGAGGAGATACATATACATGCTCTTTAATGCTTTTGGGGGGGGTGTCAAGGCTGCTTCCCCACTTTGAACTTTAGGGTACAAATGTGGGGGCCTGCATGAAGACTTCTAAGCTTAACTACCAGCTTAGATCTGGTCCGCTGCCACCATTCCCAAATGGATTCCCTTCCCTGGGAAGCCTTGAGAAACTCTTCACCAATTCCCTGGTGAATACAGATCCAAACCCCTTGGATCTTAAGGCAGGGAGAAATGAACCATTCCCCCTCCTTCTCCCACCAACTCCTTGTGAATACAGTTCCAACCCCCCTAGGATCTTAAAACAAGGAGAAATTAACCATCCCCCCTCCTTCCTTTCACCAACTCCTGGTGAATACAGATCCAACCCCCTTGGAGCTAAAAACAAGGAAAAATCAATCAGGTTCTTAAAAAGAAGGCTTTTAATTAAAGAAAAAGGTAAAAATCATCTCTGTAAAATCAGTATGGAAAATAACTTTACAGGGTAATCAAACTTTAAGAGCTCAGAGGACCTCCCTCTAGCCTCAGGTTCAAAGTATAGCAAACAAAGATAAACACTCTAGTAAAAGGTACATTTACAAGTTGAGAAAACAAAGGAAAACTAACACGCCTTGCCTGGCTGTTTACTTACAAGTTTGAAATAGGAGAGACTTGTTTAGAAAGATGTGGAGAACCTGGATTGATGTCTGGTCCCTCTCAGTCCCAAGAGCGAACAACTTCCCAAACAAAGAGCACAAACAAAAGCCTCCCCCCTCCCCCAAGATTTGAAAGTATCTTGTCCCCTTATTGGTCCTTTGGGTCAGATGCTAGCCACGTTACCTGAGCTTCTTAACCCTTTACAGGGAAAAGGATTTTGGAGTCTCTGGCCAGGAGGGATTTTATAGGACTGTACACAGGACAGCTGTTACCCTTCCCTTTATAGTTATGACAGGGTGCAATTCTCCCCCTGGCTGAGGGTCAGCAAAAAATCATGTACCTCTTACATCCCACTAAAATCCAGAGCCTTGGAGAGTGCAATGAAATTTTGCAATGAATGTGGAGAGCTGTAATTTTTCCTGCTGTCTCCAGTGGAGCACAAGCAGTGGCGGCTCCAGGCACCAGCGCTCCAAGCACGTACCTGGAGCGGCAAGCCGCGGGGGGTGCCCTGCCGGTCACTGCGAGGGCGGCAGTCAGGCTGCCTTCGGCGGCCCGCCTGTGGGAGGTCCGCCGGTCCTGTGGATTTGGCGGTAATTTGGCAGCGGGTACGCCGAATCCGCAGGACCGGCGGACCTCCCGCAGGCGCACTGCCAAAGGCAGCCTGCCTGCCGTGCTTGGGGCGGCAAAAAAGCTAGAGCCTCCCCTGAGCGCAAGCATGTAGATTAAAATTTAAATCTTTGACAGAGGATTTAAGTAATATTGGAGCACAATGTGATATTTTGAATACAGCTAAACTTTGTGTTGCCCACTAGACTAAGAAGTATATTGTGATATTGATTGATGACCATCAAGCCTGTAATCTTAGCTTTGTGAACTTCTTTCTCCATCTTTGTTCATAGCTCAAGTATTGGAGGAAACCAATGATTGTGAAATTAGTTAAGAGTCCCAACTTCTAAAGCAAGTAAACTTTGGGCTTAAAATGTGTTGGGTTTTATGGGCCAGATCTTCAGCTGCTACAAATGGACAGCTCCATTGACTTGAATGAAGTATTCTGATTTCCAGCAGCTGCGGATCTGACTCAACAAATGTATTATTCAAATGAAACGCGTATGCGATGGACAGTGTTCAATGTGGGTTTTTTTAGAAGTACCATAACTGAATTTTGGGTTGGCAAATATTGTGATACATATATATTTGTTTGGATTTTTAGGTGCTTTATAATTCCACTCTTGGTGCCGTCATTGTGTCAGATTAGTTTTGTCCCCTCTTTTCTCTTTACAAACATTAACTAAATAACCTTCCTCATCCCTGGGAGGTACAGAAGGGTCAGTATCATCCCTTTTTGGTACATGGGGAAACTGAGGCACGGGGCGGGGACGTGAGTTGCCCAGCATCACACAGTGAGTGAGTGGCAAAGCCAGGATGAGAAATCTATTTCTGGTTTCCAGTCCCATACTCAAACCATTAGACCACACTGCTTATCCTTTGCATAGTTTTGAGTATATTTATTGACTTTATTAAAACAACAAAGTTCCAAAAGGAACCCCCAAACCTTTGCTAATATACAATTTGAGTCGAGGATTTATTTCTGTATTTAAAAGAACTAGATTCATTACAGCTGAGCATTTACATGCTAAAAAGGAAGGCAATTCTCAACTGAGGTTCTGGCACCAACCTTTCATCTGGCCCCAGCTACTTCTCATTTTGTAGAATTGCAGAACTGTGGGGCTGGACGGCTCCTCAAGAAATCATCAAGTCCAGCCCCCTATGCTGAGGCAGGACCAAGCAGGGTGCGATTCCCTGCTTGAGGAGACATCCCTGCGCTAGCTGTCATCAAGCTAGCGTGTTAAATAGCAGCGTGGCTGCAACAATTCAGGGAGTGGCTTGGACTAGCCGCCGGAGTACGTACTCATAGGGTCCGGGTGGGGTTGTACTCGGGGTGGCTAGCCCCTCTCACCGCTGTCCATGCTATCCTTGCTACAGTGCTATTTTAGCAAGCCAGTGCGAATATGTGTATGCGAGCTGGGTATCACACCCCCAGCTGCAAGTGTAGAGATACACTTGGTGGGGGGATTGGCAGGGGGTGCAGGGTCCCAGGCCCAGATTCTCAGAGGTATTTAAGCTCCTAACTGCCATTGATTTCCATGGAAGTTAGGAAACTCCAAACCTTTGAGGATCTGGGCCCCAGTTCTCGGGCTCTGCTGTCTGTGGCTCACATTTTTAGCTGGAGGACGACACACACATTCTCAGTAGCTTCAGGCTGGAAATTGTCCCGCAGACAATAAGATCGACTGAAACAAAACTGGCCACCCTTCCTGACTTGTTGCAGAATGGACGTGCACAGCTTGCCAAGGGAGGAGAAGGAGGAGGACGCGGCTGCTGAGGGCACGTCCACCTTGGGAAGAGAGGAACATTCCAGTGGGAGTCAGCGTGAGCCGGAGCTGGCTCAAGATGATACTCAAGATGGCCCAGCCAAGGTCGTTCCTAATCAGAGTGGGCCCATCCTAAGGTGTCTAAAGCGAATCTGCCAAAAAGTGAAGAGAGGCAAGATGCGATATCCCCGAACTGTCACTACAGGTAAAAGGAAAGGCTAAGGATGCGCTAAGGGGTGGGAATGAAGGGAGGCAAACTCAGTCTCAACCCCCATGTGTTCAAAGATTTGCAGTGATCCCAAAGGCTCTTGGGTTTGTGTTCCACTTAGGGGAAACTGAAGACAAGGCACAAAGAGTGTGGGGGAAAACATGGAAAAAGTGGAGGAGGGGAGAACAAATAGATGTGGCCGCATGGCTTTGCTAGTGGGTGGACAGCGCTCTTCCATGGCTGAGTCTGCATGCAGCTCGAGGGCAGCCCTCTGTTCTGCACGGGGGGCAGAGATCACTGCTGGAGCTTGGCAAATAAATAATTAGCTAGCAGTAATCAGTCCCAGTACTAATCATCCTGGAATCTCCCAGAGACTGGAATGACAGGAGACAGTGTTCCTGAATCAGGACCAGTTTGGTAAATGCTGGATCTCCGTGAGGTCCTTCCATCCCCAGTGTGAACACAATACTTACAAGCCCTGATACAAACACTAGACCCGGGTGACGGTCAGACCCCTGTATTTCTAAGGCTCTCCAGCACTGGTGGAGGTGATGATGCCCCCAGAGCCTGTATTTCTCTGCGAACCTCTGGCTGCTGGAAGAGGAAGGGCAGTTTCTATTTCTCTCCACCACACACTGCTCCCCCTTCTCTTTCTTACCCTTGTAGTGAAGTCATTGCTTGGAGCAGGCAGAACAATACAACACTAGGGATGACTGACTAGCCCAATACCTGGGTTGGAATGGGAATCCTATTTCTGGATCCTAGAGCCTGGTTCTCATTACACTAAGGCCTCTTTCCACTGCTCTGGCACGTACATCTCTCTCAGGAACCATAAGGAGGAATGGGGAGGGAGTAAAATGGGGCCTAGGTGTGGCCACGCCTCTGCACCCAGAAGTGTGCAAAGGAGACACCCCCACACACACTCTGGGCCCAGCTGGTGCCTCTCCACAATAGGGCCCTGCTCTTGGAGAGCCCGTAGGCATTACTGTAATAAAAATCTTAAATTGTTTCTAAATGAAAGCTTAGATGCTGCAGAACAAAAAGGCATTAGAAAAAAGAAGCCAATATGCCAGGCCACCGCGGTCCATCCCACGCTGAGCCCTGGTTTAGTCCAGTCTAGTTTTAAATGTCTTTAGCCAACGTTTCTCAAACAGTGGGTCTTGACCCCAGATGATTACACAGAGCAATCAAGGGAGTCAGGAGGCATTGAAAATTGTATTATAACCTAAAGCAAAAATAATCTTGCTCCCCCACTCCCTGCACACCTTTACCCTTCAAGGTCAAATATTCTTGGCCAACCTCTCACAACACACGTGCAGGTGAATTCTGTAGGGCTAACGTTGTTAGCAATGACACATTTCTAACTCTTATAGTGAGTGTAAAGGCGAAATTCTTTGACTTTGAATAAGTGGCCAACCTGAAAACCGCAGACTTAAGCAATGGGGCTTCCACCACTTCCCTTGGGAGGATGTTATCCTGGCTGTTCCACCCATCACGAGCTCCTAGCTGCTTTCCCATGCTGCTGACGGCGGCAAAGCAGGATATGTGAACTGAATCCTAATTGCAAGAGCATCAGCCAGTCCTATTCAGCCATATTTGGCTGGCTAATGTTCATGCTGTCGGACAAATCTATTATTTGGTTGGCCCTATACAGTACAGCGAGTCCTGGTATTTCTTTGGGTCTGTGCTCATTCATGTCCAATCGGAGAGCACAAGATATTTATTGTGTAATGAATCAATAACATTTATCCAAGAAATAAAGGGGGTAGAGGATGTGACTGGAGTCAGGAGAACTATCTTCTATTCCCAGCATTGCCAGTGACCTGCTGTTTGACTGAGCCAGTCACTTCACCTCCCTGTGCCATGGTTTCTCCGGCCATAAAAATGGTGGTAATAATACCGGCCCACCTTTAAAAGCCATTTGGAGATCCTCCACTGAAAAACTCCATAGAAGTGCAAAGGAGTCTCATTCTGGGTCTCTCTTATTTTGTTTTTGTTTTTTAAGGAATCCCCAGTTTGAGTCTGATTTTGATCACACCAATCTCTCTTGCTTTGAGAGTCAGTGGCTTATTTCACCAGCATCACAGTTTCCTTCACTTCTCCCCTGCTCAAGCAGGATATAGATGTCTAGCCCTATTCAAAACAAACGGTAGGAATCAAACCAATCAAGCCAACAAACAAAAGATAACCCTACCCAGAGCAGAGATATCTTACCCCAAAAAGGGAGATGTGCCAGTGACGCCAAGCTCTCCACTAGGAACTTTGCTATTGCTCATTGATTTTAGCTGGAAGGAGCCCAGATACCACGGTGATGGGCAGCAGTATACAACCCCAAGACAGACAGACCGTGTCCTTTCTTTGGTTTAAATGAACTGTCTTTTGGGCACCAATCAGTCCATGAATGACACCTGAGGGCGCGTTCGTTGTTGTACTTAAAGTACTGCACAGGATCTTTTTAGGGGGAATAAGGCAAAACACCACATTTATTAGTAGTACATGTATTCATTAACACTGTATTATATGCATATAATATATTACACTTACACTCACACACACACACAAACACACTCCGTCTTGTTGTTACCAATTAGTTGCTCCCCTTAACTTCACTGGCCAGGTGAGTTAGATGGGGGAGGGGGTGGAGCCGGGCTTCTGCCGATCCGGATCGATGCTCCCATGTTGACAAGACGAGACCCAGGGTCCTCTGCAAGACACCTCACTTTTATAGCAGCTTTCCTCTTATGCAAATCTATACCAGCTTCAAACTCTGTGTCTGTGTCCATTGGTCCTTTGTGCTGCTTTCTTTTGAGTGTTGTCCCAACGCTGCAAAGAGGGTGTTTCCAAAAGAAGGTGCTTGCTTCTAACCCCTGAGGCGCCGTAGGTATGTCTGCTTGTTTTTAATGAGCCCACTTGACACATTTTATTGTCCTTGGGTCTGGCTCCCAGCCCCTCTCCAACAGTTGAGGCTGTCTGGAGGTGCTGCCTTCCATGCCTTGCTCATCCACACCTCATTCATTCAACAGGGCAATTGATTAAGAGTGTGGGGGGGGGAGAGCTCTTGTTCTACTGCTAGCAAAAAGAAATTTTTCTTCTATCTTATTCTATCCTTAGGGGCTATAATATTATACCAAGGGCAATGCAAAGTTTCTAAATGAGGCTTTGATACAAAGTCCCATGAAAACAGAAGTCACACGTGGGTAGACCCACCACAAGGTTATATGAAGAGGCACAATGTAAAGTCATATGAAAATTATTAGAGATTTATCTACATCGTTCCCCTTTAACCAGCAATGGCAGTAATTTCTTTCTTTCTGTCATTCCTTCTTTCTTATTAGTCCCAGATATCTCGTGCATGGAGACTATTTGGGAGGCGGATGAAAGTGGACGTGAGCAGCATGGCTGTGCTATGGAGGGAGCTATGCTCCTGCTGGAATCATGGAGAAACACTGTTGACTACTTCAATAGTAACAAAGAGGTATAAACCTTCTCCATCTAATCTGTAAACTAGTGTCCCCTCACGCTGTCCGTCCCACCTGACCCAGCCTGGGACATCCCAGAAGGTTTATCACATAGGGTCTGACTTCTCTTCAAACCCTTTGCCTACAGCACTCAACCTTTCTTCTTTCACTTACTCCAGACAATCCAGCCTCTGGATGCTTTTCTCCTATTATACATATTAGGTGCCTTCTCCAGATACATCCCACAAACTCTTTGGTGATCTCATGCCCCGTTTGTCGGTGGTATCCTTGATTTGCAGGGATTTCCCACCACTCTGTGCTAGTTTCAGTAGATTCTTGCCCGGCTACTCCCCTGACTCACACTATCCATTGGACTCAAGGACGAGACATTTCCACCCAAGGTTTCCCCTGGCGACTGCTCCTCTCTCAGGGCTGGTCTACACTGGGGGGGGATCGATCTAAGATACGCAACTTCAGCTACGAGAATAGAGTAGCTGAAGTTGACATATCTTAGATCGATTTACCTCGGGTCCTCACAGCGCGGGATCGACGGCCGCGGCTCCCCCGTCAACTCCGCTTCCGCCTCTCGCTCTGGTGGAGTTCCGGAGTCGACAGAGAGCGCGTTCGGGGATCGATTTATCGCGTCTAGACAAGACACGATAAATCGATCCTCGATAGATCGATTACTACCCGCCGATCCGGCAGGTAGTGAAGACGTACCCTTAGACCTTCACTGACAAAACAAATGGGTCCAGCTTTGTCGCTTATACACATGGTGTCAAGGCTGAATCCCTACTCTGGCACTTTGAGTGCAGAATGTGGAGGCTGGCAAGGATTTAAAAAATCAATACTTGCCACTCCAGGCTTGTATTACACTCCCAAGGTTACAGCTTTTCTCTCACCTTGTCTTGGTAAACGCTGCCACCACCCAAATGCAAAAAAACCCCTTGGACCCAGGAAGGAGCACTTGGGAATTCTTCCCTGTGGGGTATCCTCAAGCCCTTTCAAATCCCGCCCCCCCCGCCCACCCCGGGGAAGAGCTGAGAAAGAAAACAAAGGAAATCTGCTGTTGCCACCAGCTAATTAAACAACATGCACAAACCTCTTAGGACACCAAAAATCCAATTCTGTTCTTCAAAAATGTAAATTTTGTTAAAAACAAAAAGGAAGAAAGTACATCTGGAACTTAGGCTTTTTGCTAGATCTTAAAAGAAAACAATTACAAAAACTAAGCATCAAGATAGCTCTCTTGAGGTTCAGCTTCAAGGTTACAAGCAAAACAAAAGTATCTGGGGTTAGCACAGAGGAGATCCACAAGCCAAAATAAAGAAATAAACCTGATCACGTCTAGTTAAACATTCCCTGTCCAATGATTTTTCTCGGTATGGAAGATGAATTTTCATACCTGGTTCCAGCCTTACACAGAATTGCTGCTCCGTGTCCCGTCTCCAGAGAACAGACACAGACAAAGAGAAGTTTTTTCCCCATTTTAAAAAGTTTTAGCCCTCCCTTTTGATCTTTTGGTCAGGTGCCCACTCCTTTTCCTTGAGCTGGGGAACTTTGTTAACCCTTTACAGGTAAAGCAAGCAGAGAACAGCCACCAAGAGGGACTTTATAGCTAACTGGCTGGCTGGGTGTTCATAAAAGGGAGCCCCCCCCCTTCATTTATTACACATGGTCACGCTACATCTGGCTACTTGTCCTACAGAAAACAGGCCCTGTGTGGAGTCCTCCACATGGAGTCCCATTGCTGTTCTGCTTGTTCTCCTTGATCCAACCCTTCTCTGAACAAGTAGCTCACACAGTCAGGTCCTACACAATCCAACATTCTGCTGGAAGCCATCAGAACCCTTCTTAGACTGTCAATTCTTGGGAGCTGGGCCTGTGTCTTCCTTTGTTTGCAGACAGAGCCCAGTATATTGTAGGTGCTGCCCGGATACATCATCATCCTCAACTCACCACGATTTCTGATCCTGACTAGTCATTGCTCTGCAACATTGTTACTTTATCTACCAGGTGTTCCGTGTGGAGGGGTTTTGAATGAAGGTAGAATATTCTACCCGATGATGTTCTCTATCTAAATCCCTTTCACCCTGATATATATTTTTTCTCATTTTGGTTTAGGATTTCATTATGAAAAAAAGTTTCTTAAGACTCTTGTTTGTTCTCAGCAAGAGCATCGACTGGCATAACATGCCTGACTTTTTTATTCACAACTTTGCATCAGACACTGCAGGAGCCATAGTGGTGAGTAAATAATATACACAGGGTCCGTGTTGTTGGTTGGAAAAGGTTGATGAACTGTGGAGAATACTTAGCTGCTAAACCCACGCTAGGGTCCATGGAATCTGGAGAGTTGTAAAGAACTTTGTTGTATACACTGAAGCAATTATTTCAGTGTGTAAAATTGAGGTCAGTGCTGATTGACTGGAAATATTAGTGTGAATGGACAGAGAGAGGATGCTAGTTGGTGGGAAGTAGGAGATGAGTGAACAGAGATGGATGAGGAAATGAGGGAGTGAATTTGTGGCTGGGTAGAAACGGATGAGATCCCTTTGGACAACACCACTGGCTGAGTAGCTTCATGATCTGGGAGCTCTTCCATCAGAAAGGAAGATCCTGGGTTTTGGCTAGGCTCCTTGTTACTTTTGGAATATCTGATGTTCTTTTAGCTGGGGATTTATTGGAGACTCCGGAGAAGCCTGTGGCTAATTTAGCCTTTTTTGAGGCCTCCAGAGTTAGCTGTGATGCCAGGGCTTTGTATAACCTCCTCAATGGATGTGTGAGGGAGTAGGACTGATGCTGGGAGCACTTGTGTCTCATTTACTATGTTTGCCCCTTTGTGACTTACAGGAGATGATTAAGAAAGAACCCCGGGACTCTCTCTCCAGCACCATACGGCTCCAGGCCATGGCCATCATTATCGAACTGAGGTAACGTGAGTTCTCATTTAACTGCCCAGCCTTCACACCTGGCTTCTCACTCCATGCTCGGTGGGACCAGAGTTGCCAATAGCAGTCCCTCACTTCGTGCCTTTTTCTCTTTAGATGCTGAGGACTCTTTGGGGAGGAGCTGGGGGACTATTGCATGGCTGACTGATGATTTTCTACCCAGTAACTTTGTAATCCTCTTTACTCCACATGTGATTCAAAGCCAAGAGTCTCTGCAGACATTTTGAGATGATTTTCTTTCTGGAGGTGTCAGCTGAGTCATTTCCTTCACTCTCTTCTGTAGCGTTTCTGAGCCGGATTTACTATTCGGGTCACCAGTCCCTGCCCTCCCGTGCTTTTCCTGTATTCTGTTAATCTTTGCCAGTGTCTTACTCTTCTACATTGTTACTGTTCACATGATCTTGTTCTCTTGTATAGTCCAGATGTCTCTTAGTCTCACACTCCTTCAGCATAACCCTCAGTTCATGTGCTCACCATCTGATGCCTCCGTTACGCTTCAGCACCTCAAAGTCCAATCCAGGCTTCTTCCTTTTACCAGCAAAAAGCATGTGGTGAAGGCCATGGGCTCCCACCAGAGATGGGTCCTGCTGAGAACATTCCTCAAGAGCGTGTTTTCCCTGCCACTTCTAGTGACATTGCAGGTGCAAGGAGTAATCAGGGGTATAAGCGGCCAGTACACAAAGGTAACTGAAGAATGGTTTCCTGTTACTTACTTTGGGCCCATATTGGTGATATGTGACTACACTGTCAGCGAAATTTCTCATGGAACGCCATTGTGGAGTATCAGTTGGGGACTTTAGCCCCGGTGACGTGGCCCTGATCATTCGTCCCATGCATACAGCAAGTAGCTGCCACATTCCCAATTATGAAAATGATCCATCCGTTTTCAATTTACTAGGGAACTACTGGGGATCCCAATCTGGGTGGTGAAGCTAGAATGAGGCATGTGGAATGAGGAAAATGTACTTAGTGCTTGCCCCAGAAATGGGGCTGGCTATTGTTTGATCACTGACCGGGTATTTCTGATGTGTGGCACCTCCCACAGCTAGGTCCTCTTGCATGAAGGGGCTGAATAAAGTTGGGGTCCTGCGGCACTCGATACAGCCACATTTTCAGCCTGAACTTTACTTTAGTCCCTACCTGTGACCTGCAATTATTTGCAGTTACACCTTAGCTCACGTGGGCACCTGAAATACCTGATTTCATACCTAAATCCAGTACTTTGGCATCGAAGTGATCAACTTGACGGGTGAAAAGACCAGTAGGAGCAAAGCTGCACCTGCAAATTGTGGGTGTAAATATGGTGGCAAATCTTTAAACATCTGACCCGTACTGTCAGAGTTGCTAAAGCTTTCAGTGCCTGTGCTTTTTAATTCTGAAAAGCCATTTATGGCCCTAAAGTTGAGGGGAGAGAAATTACGGACACTGGACCAAATTCACTACCAAAGTCAATAGAATTTAGAACACTTAATTTGCCTCACATCCCGCATGCTCACATATGCTCTCTCTAACCAAATCATTGGAGTGAATAGTATCTAAGACCCAGAGGAGTAAAGGGCAAAGACACAGGGCCGGCGCAACCCATTAGGCGGTCGCCTAGGGCGCTACAATTTGGGGGGTGGTGACCACAGCGGTATTTCGGCGGCGGGACCTTCCGCCGCCTCTGTGGGGGGCGGCATTTCGGGGCGGGACCTTCCGCCGCCTAGGGCAGCAGAAAAGCTGGCGGCACTCCTGCAAAGACAAGGTGATATATTTATTAAAGTGATATTTATTTCTAATGTTAAAAAATCTCATTTCAATGTAGGACTTTCTTTTGCTATAACATTTTCCTTACTCTCTGTTAAGGGCTTTGCTGCATGTTATCTTCCCAAGGGAGGCATTGATGAATTCATTACATTAGGTTTGGGGGATGATTTGGAAGATCAATTATAAGAAAAGGGTCATTTATACTGCAGATGTCTTTCTGTTATCAGTTTCCTTTGGTTTATAATGGAAATGAGGCAGGGATATAACGATGCATCTGGCTTTCTGGGTGATTGTCAAGAGCACAGCTTTGAATCACGGCAGGCCAATATCAGTTGAAACGTGAGGCTAGTTTTCTTGAGATTCCTGAAGGATTCACTGCCCAGAACAAATCTAAATACGGTTTCTCTTGTGCTCAGGGCACCCACATTATTGAATAAGTGAAGTAGCTAATTATTTAGCAATTATTGTGTACAAGAAGTATGGGCCAGACCCTTCGCTGGTATGAATCCGTGTAGCTTCACGCCCGCTGATGGAGCTATGTCAATATGCACTCATTGAGGATCTGGCCTTATTTTTATAGACCTTGTCTTAGGACAAGGTCTGAACTATAAATTCTATTGGTTTATGACTTGGAAGCCAGAAAGGCCCATTAGATCATCTAACCCAGGGGTGGCCAACCTGAGCCTGAGAAGGAGCCAGAATTTACCAATGGACATTGCTGAAGATCCACAGTAATATGTCAGCAACCCCCCATCAGCTCCCCCACCCCACTCCCAGCGCCTCCCGCCCTCTGGCAGCCCCGCTGATCAGCGCCTCCCCCTCCCTCTCCGCACGTCCCGATCAGCTGTTTGGTGGCGTGCAGGAGGCTCTGGAGGGGAGGAGCGATGGCACGGCCGGCTCAGGGGATGAGGCGGGAAGGGGTGGAGCGGGGGCAGAGCCTGTGGCAGAGCCAGGGGTTGAGCAGTAAGCACCAGTAGCGTAGCTAGGGTGGAAGCGGGGCAGCGGCCGCTCCCCCACCGAGCACAAGTGGCGCCTTTTTCATTTTACTCACCCGGGAGCAGGAAAAAAAAGGCGCCACCTGCTGCGGCGCTTTTACTGATGGGGCGGCGCTCCGGGTCTTGGCGGTACTTCGGCGGCGGGACCTTCACTAGCTCCGGGTGTCTTCGGCGGCACTGAAGCTTCATTGCCGAAATGACGCCGAAGACCCGCAGAGCGAGTGAAGGTCCCGCCGCCGAGGTGCCGCCGAAGACCCGCAGAGCGAGTGAAGGTCCCGCCGCCGAGGTGCCGCCGAAGACCCGCAGAGCGAGTGAAGGTCCCACTGCCGAGGGTGGGTAAAAGCACCGCCGCGGGTGGCGCCTTTTTTTTTTCCGCTGCTCCTGTTCCCTCCACCTGGCTACGCCCCTGATGAGCACCCCCGGGCACATTGGAACGTTGGCGCCTGTAGCTCCAGCCCCGGAGTCGGTGCCTATACAAGGAGCCGCATATTAACTTCTGAAGAGCCGCATATGGCTCCGGAGCCACAGGTTGGCCACCCCTGATCTAGCCTGATTTCTTGTATAATACAGGCCAAAGAATTTCACCCTGTGATTCTTGCCTCAAGCCCATAAAATAAATTATTTGTATAATCCACAGCTCTGTGGCGCTGAGCATAACGGTTCCCCCTCCTTTCAGGTTCTCTTCATTGAAACATTGCAGACCCTCAACGAGATGCTCCAGAGTCTGATTTTAGAAAATCCAGTTCCAGCTGAGCTAGAGAGGATCTTGCAGGTAAACAGGATCTGGAGATGCTGGTTGGAGGATGGTAAGGTAGGGAAGAGGAACAGGAAAATCTTGTTAAGAGCTTGTGAGGGAAAGGAGAGTTAAGGAAAGAACGGAGTGCCCCACCTCCACAGGGTTCTCCTATTAGGGCATATGTGACAAGGTTCATGTAGCACGGGGGAGTCTTCTATTTCCATCTGTGAGGTCTGACAATCTCCTCCATTGTTACCCTCAGTTTCTTTCCTGTCTCCAGGTGGCCCTTACATCACAGTGTCCTTTCCAAATGAGGACGTTATTCCCTTTACTGCCCATCATTGCCACTCCTGATGCAATTGGAGGGGTCGCTGCCAGGACTCTAGTCCCCCGTGAGGGCTGGCACCTGGCCTCCACAGAACTCCCAGCTCCAGCTGTCCCACAGTGAGAACCAATGGGTGTAATGGGAACCAAGACTGCCGCTAACTACAGAGCATGAGGGCTGGCCCAAAGTCTGCAATCATGAAAGAATAGAAGTTTTCCTCCAGCTGCTCTTATTTTGCTGAATGAAATGCTGGATTGTGTGGCTTGTCCAGAGAAGACTTGACCCTTCCCTTCCTTACATAGGACCCAATCCTGCATCCATTAAAGGCTCCATCCAATGCTCATTGAAATCAAATGGGGACCTTTCCGTTGACTTCAATGGGCATTGGATCGGTCCTGAGATCAATGTCAAAACTTTCATTGACTTCAGCGGGTGTGTGACTGGGCCCTCAGAGAGAAATGCACTTTGCTTTCGTTTGAAGAGAAGAATTCCATGTGAATTTTGAGTCTGCACAAAGCAGACGCAGCCTGTATCTGTAAGAGTGAGATGATTCAGCCAGAATAAAGATTATCCTTTGGGGATCACTTGTATACACCCTTTCCCCCTGTTATTTTTAACCTGTCTTGTTTTTCCTGCAGCTCATGGACTCCTGGATGCAGTCCAGGGAAGCTTGCCGGCGGGAGAGAGCTGTATGGAGCAGCATACTGCTCCTAAACTTCGTGGCCACAGAAGTCAAACTGGATGTGAGTAACTCTTGACTTCTAGTGACCTGATTGCAAACTAGACCTACAGGGCACTCTCCCACGCCAGAGAAACTTCCTGCTTAGAAGTATGTTGATGGGCCCCACAGTGCAATGCTCCCTAATAGGCGGAGGAAAAACCGATCTCGTTGCTCGTCCATCATCCTGACTGAGATGGGTTGGCGTCTGATACACTTGGAAGATAAATCCAGTGCCCTGGAGGAATAGGCCACCTCTTTCCAATGCAGGAAAGGCAGCTAACAAGGGGCACAGGAAGAACGGGTTTTTCTATGGTTGGATCTAATGAATTTCAGAGAAAAGAGATTTCAAAATCCTAGAGACTGAAGACATTTCATCCCCAGCTGGTTCCCTGTTTGCCTCCATTCCTCATCCTAGTACCATGGGATACTTTCCTCTTGTGCAGCTGCAGGAAGAGGCCTCTCCGTTCCAGCCCACCTCAGCCGTTACAGATCATTATGATCCTGATCTTGCTCCCACTGACGTCTGTGGCAAAACTCCAGTGGACGTCTGTGGTGCGGGATCGAGCCCTATATTCTTCTTCTGGCTCCCAAGCCTCTTCTGAAGAGGGAGAGCTGAGGATCACGCCCCATTATAGAAAGGGACTGTGTGGATATAGACTCCTTGCCTAGGAGACACAGCCCGCTTTACCTGCAGTGGTAATGGATTCCTCCTCTCCTCTTTTGTACAATTAGGAAGCGTCTCCATTCACCAGGCTCGGACACCTGGTTGCAGTGCTGGGGATCCGCTGTGGGGATCCCGTCAAGGCGATCAGCTCAAAGGCAGCAGGGGCTGTTCATTACCTCGTCTCTATTGCGTGGCGCCAAAAGAGTAAGAGAAGCACTGATGAGCATCTGAATCCCCCTCCTGGGAGCTAAATGCTAGAGACTTTCCTCAGGCAAAGCTCCCGTTCAGGATAGCTCCCGTTGAGGAAGAAGTAGAGCATCTGGCTCGGTATTTGTTCCTTTGAACAGAGTGCTGGTTTTTTTGTGGCTCTAGAAACAAGCGTCTGATAGTCATCCCGTAATTCTAGCCCTGACTTTCAAAGAAAGGAAAGGGGAGGGGGGGAATACAGAGAAAGGCAACACACGTTACCGCAAACTGAGACTGGTAGAGCTCATTCCATCAGTGGGAATGGGAAGGGTCAGTGGGACACGATGATAGGGGATTCAACGCCATCAGACCAATTAGTTCAGTTCGAGATGCCTGTACCCCAAACGCCCCAGAACTTTGATGGCTGTTGGAAATCTGGATCCAAATCTGGGGCTTGATTCATGACTGTGTTAATCCACTTCTATGCCACTGAAGTGTTTTGGCTAGATTCCAGTCACCACTTGATAGAGCCATTTTACTCTGGGGGTCAAGGCCCTGATCCAGCACAACATTTACGCACATCTGTAACTTTCATCAGGCGAGTAGTCCCACGGAAGCCCCTGGGATTATTCATCTGCTTAGAATAATGTACGTGCTTAAATGCTTTCCTGGATCAGGGCCAAACAAAGGGCTTTGTCCAGTAAAGAGGGATGAGAGCAGAAGCCAGGAAGCAGAATGGAAAGTTAAGAGTGTTATTAACATGTATTTCAGTTGCACAGTTGGACAGAAAGAATGTGGAATGGACTGAACAGAGGAACAAGGAATTTCTGGCTGCTTGGAGCCCCACTGTGGTTTGCAACAGCCCCTCCAGGATCGCAGAGGTAATCACATCCTGGCACTTATGACCATTCTACATTGGTGTCAGTACTATACGGTATCGCACAGCTCCAAACTACTTCCTGTCCCTGGATCGCCCATCTCTATTGTGTATGGCTTACCCAAGAATTACAGCTCCCGCCCTTACTCATGGCTAGAAATGACATGCTCAGAAAGAAACAAGATGGGTGAGGTCCAATTTTTTTATTGGATCAACTTCTGTGGGTGAAAGAGACAAACTTTTGAGCCGTACAGAGCTCTTCTTCAGACAGAGACAGAAGAGCTCTGTGTAGCTCAAAAGCTGGTCTCTCTCACTACCAGAAGTTGGTTCAATAAAAGATAGAACCTCACCCACCTTGTGTCTCTAATACCCTGGGACCGACACAGCTACAACAGTGAAGACAACAAGTGCTCATAAAGAGTGATCTACTCTGCAGCAAGTGGTTCTCAACCTTTCCAGACTATTGTACCTGATTTCAGTCCCAGGGGGCGGGGTTCGGGCTTCAGCTTGAGCCCCGGGCGGTGGTAAGGTGGCCGGGTGCCCGGTTTTCGACCAGAAAATCTGGTTGAAAAGGGGATCTGATAGTGTCCGGTCAGATCTACTGACTGGACACCCAAAGTCCAGTTACTGCGGGTGAGGGAGGTGGGGAGGTGCCAGGTCATCACCCGCACCAGCCCCTACTCAACCGGGACCGCCACCTACCCACATCATGCGGCTGCAGCTCCCAGCAGGCAAATTGCTCCTGACCTGGGCGGGGAAGAGGGGAAGAGCAGTGAGCAACAGTGGAAGGGGAGAAGAGGACCAAATGGGGGGCAGGGCCTCGGGGGGAAGAGGCGGGGCAGAAGAGGTCCAGCACTCCTGCATGAGTGTCCGGTTTTTAAATATTACAAAGTTGACAAACCTAGGCAGTGGGCTTGGCTTGGGCTTCAGCTTCTGCATGTATCTTAGATTTGCAGGGGCCCTGCTTGCCACCCCCAATGGCGACCCTAAACTTGTGACCCCCCTAAACCCATCCCATGACCCCCCTGGGGGTTGCCAGCCCCAGATTGAGAAACACTCATATAGTAGATAGTATAAACAAGTCATTGTCTGTATGAAATGTTAGTTTGGACTGACTTTGCTAGTGCTTTTTATGTAGCCTGTTGTAAAACTAAGCAAATATCTAGATGAGTTGATGTACCCCCTGTACCCCCAGGGACGGCAAGTTATGTGGGCCCATGGTGCCCGGGCTTGAGAAAATTCAGGGCCCAGGAGACCCGGCTCCACCAATGTTCGGGGCCGGGTCTCTCTCCCAGCCCCGCCTGCCGCCCCCACGCACCTCTCCCGGCCCCGGCTGCCACCCCCGCGCGCCTCCCCCAAGCGCCCCTGCCTTCCCTGGGCAGCGGGGGGCTGCCCCCTGCAGCTCCGCACTGTGCTCCCTCGCCAGCCGCTGCCGCAGCCGGCTACAAGGAAGCGGCGCTGGGGGCAGGCTGAGGCGGCTGCTGCGCCTGCGGAGGGAGGAGGGAGGAGCGCATGGCAGCCCTCCCCCCCGCCCCCCCGGCAGGAGACTCCGAGTCGACTCGGGGGAGGGGAGGGGGAGGCTTATCCTGGCTGGACCTCCTGAGCAGCAGCCTGGGGGGGCTTGGATGAGTGTCGTGTTGGGGGTCGGTGAGGAGGCCCCCCCTTCCTCTCCCCCAGAGCTCGCTGCCGCCAGACTCCCTCCCAGAGCCCGCACTCAAACTTCCTCCCAGAGCCTGCACCCCAAACCCCTCCCACACCCAGAGTTCGCTGCCGCCAGCAGGGAGAGGGCTGGGGGGAGTCCTCCTCTCTGGCCCCAGCCCAGGGTCAGCCTGCCTGCTGCACCCCAAACTCCTCATCCTTGGACCAGCCGCACGCCCCCTCCCACACCCAAACCCTCTATCCCACCCCAGAGCCTGCACCCAGCACCCAAACTCATCTCAGAGCCTGCACCCCTCCCGCACTCAAACTTCCTCCCAGAGCCTGCACCCCAAACTCCCTCCCGCACCCAGACTCCCTCCCAGAGCCCGCACTCAAACTTCCTCCCAGAGCCTGCACCCCAAACCCCTCCCACACCCAGACTCCCTCCCAGAGCCCGCAGCCCCTGCTGCACCCCAGCCCCCTGCCTCAACCCAGAGCCTGCACCCAGCACCCAAACTCATCTCAGAGCCTGCACCCCTCCCGCACTCAAACTTCCTCCCAGAGCCTGCACCCCAAACTCCCTCCCGCACCCAGACTCCCTCCCAGAGCCCGCACTCAAACTTCCTCCCAGAGCCTGCACCCCAAACCCCCTCCCGCACCCAGACTCACTCCCAGAGCCTGCATTCCTCCTGCACCCAAACTCCCTCCTGCACCCAGATTTCCTCCCAGAGCCTGCACCCCAAATCCCCTCCCGCACCCAGACTCCCTCCCAGAGCCTGCACTCAAGCTTCCTCCCAGAGCCTGCACCCCAAATCCCCTCCCGCACCCAGACTCCCTCCCAGAGCCTGCACTCAAACTTCCTCCCAGAGCCTGCACCCCAAACCCCCTCCCACACCCAGACTCCCTCCCAGAGCCTGTGCTCAAACTTCCTCCCAGAGCCTCTACTCCAAACCACCTCCCGCACCCAGACTCCCTCCCAGAGCCTGTGCTCAAACTTCCTCCCAGAGCCTCCACCCCAAACCCCCTCCCGCATCCAGACTCCCTCCCAGAGCCTGTGCTCAAACTTCCTCCCAGAGCCTCCACCCCAAACCCCCTCCCACACCCAGACTCCCTCCCAGAGTCTGTGCTCAAACTTCCTCCCAGAGCCTCCACCCCAAACCACCTCCCGCCCCCAGACTCCCTCCCAGAGCCTTAGGCAGGTGTAGGGGGAGGCGGGACTTGGACCCATTCTGAGCAATGCCAAAAATTATACAAACCTGGCGCCCCTGTGTGTATCCCCAGGGGTATGCGTATCCCTGATTGAGAACCACTGCTCTAGCAGATGGGTTCCCAACCTGGGGGGCACAGCCACCCTGCCCTTTCCTTATTGCCAAATGGGACAGGGTCTTGGCTAGTTTGGAAGGGGACTCTGGGAGGGTCCTAGTATAGGAAAGGGAGTGTCCATATGGGGAAGGTTGAACGCCTACTGCTCTAGTACTTTGGGTTGTTAGAAGCTGTCACAACGAGGTCTATACTATATAGGCTTGATCCAAAACCTATTGAAGCCAATGGAAGTCTTTCCATTGATTTCAATGGTCTTTGGGTCAGGCTGCAAGCCAGAAAGTATGGTGATGGTGTCGTAATCAGGACTTGGGTGCTGTATTTATGCTGGGATGTGTTGTAGGAGGGTATCACATAGAGTCACAGTCAAAGACCGAGTACTGTAACAGTCATTACTAATATTACTACATGGATCCCGCCACTGCTGATCTTTTAATGGTGACCCTTGCACCTCGGATGCCTGAGAAGTAGGTGTCTGACACCACTAAATGCACATCCTGACGTGCACGGCAGCACTCCTAGGTTGGCCACTGTAATGGTTTAACTAGTCCTCTTGCCTCACTGTGAGTGATATGGTTTCACAGCAGAAGCCTCATCAGCCACTGGGGCCCTGTAATAGAAAGGAGTAAAACAGAGCCCCTGAGAAGCCGGAGAGGACCTGCAACCCCCAGACAGGGCTTTCTCTGGGCTCCAGTAGTTATCAGCCCCCCGTGGAATCAGGACGAGACCTTTTGTAAATTACACTTTTCCCTGTATGCTTCAGCTCTTTGGAGTCTATTTCAACCCAAGAGAGAGGACAGATTTCATTCTGACTGTTATGGATGGCCTGACAAATCACTGCAACAATAACTGCCAGCCAACTGCAGAGGGATTGCTGTCTGCCATGGTGAACAGCGGTGGGACTAAGGTGGAGAAGGTATGGGGCGCTGCTGCTGAGATTGACGGAAACTAGAATTCCCAGTGCTGGGAACAGTCATACGTTCAGAGAGTTTAAGGCCAGAAGGAACCATCAGATCTTCTAGTCTGATTCCTGTATCTTGGAAAACATAATCCCAACTATACATACAAACGGAGGGGGTCTAAATCAGCTGTTACCACTCAAGGGTGGAGTCATCATGGACAATTCTCTGAAAACATCCACTCAGTGTGCAATGGCAGTCAAAAAGGCTACCAGAATGTTAGGAAGCATTAGGAAAGGGATAGATAATAAGACAGAAAATATCATATTGCCTCTGTATAAATCCATGGGATGCCCACACCTATAAATTCATGAATGGTGTGGAGAAAGTAAATAGGGAAGTTTTAGTTATCCTTTCACACACACACACACACACACACACACACACACACACACACACACACAGACACACACACACACAAACCTGGGTTAATACAAACCTAAGGAAATATTTCTTCACACAACACAACTCGTAACTCGTTAGACTGGAGAATAGCTAATGTGGTTCCTATTTTCAAAAAAGGGAAAAAAAGTGATCCGGGTAACTACAGGCCTGTTAGTTTAACATCTGTAGTGTGCAAGCTGTTAGAGAAAATTTTGAAGGAGAAACTAGTTGAGGACCTGGAGGGTAGTGGCAATTGCGATAATTTACAACATGGTTTTACGAAGGGCAGATCGTGCCAAACGAATCTGATCTCCTTCTTTGAGAAAGTAACGGATTTATTAGATAAGGGAAATGCGGTGGACCTAATATACCTGGATTTCAGTAAAGCGTTTGATACTGTACCCCATGAGGAATTATTGGTTAAACTGAAAAACATGGGGATCGATTTGAAAATCCAGAGATGGATAAGGAATTGGTTAATGGGGAGAATGCAGCGGGTCATATTGAAGGGTGAACTGTCAGGTTGGAGGGAGGTTACCAGTGGAGTTCCCCAAGGTTCGGTTCTGGGACCCATTTTATTTAATCTATTTATAACTGACCTCGGAACCGATTGCAGGAGTAGGCTGGTAAAGTTTGCGGATGATACGAAGGTGGGAGGCGTTGTAAATTCGGAAGAGGATAGGGATATCCTGCAGGGAGACTTGAATGAACTTGTGAATTGGAGTGTCAGAAATAGGATGAAATTTAATAGTAAAAAGTGTAAGGTGATGCATTTGGGGATGACCAATAACAATTATAGCTATAAGATGGGGACGCATTGGTTAGAAGTAACGGAAGAGGAGAAGGACCTAGGGGTCCTTGTAGACCGCAGGATGACTATGAGTCGACAGTGTGACGTGGCGGTGAAAAAAGCCAATGCGGTCTTGGGATGCATTAGGCGAGGTATATTTAGTAGGGATAAGGAGGTCCTGCTTCCGTTGTACAAGGCGCTGGTGAGACCTCATTTGGAGTACTGTGTGCAGTTCTGGTCTCCAATGTTTAAAAAAGATGAACTCAAACTGGAACGGGTGCAGAGAAGGGCCACTAGGATGATCAGAGGAATGGAAAACCTGTCGTATGAAAGGAGACTAGAGGAGCTTGGGTTGTTTAGTCTGACAAAGCGAAGGCTGAGGGGGGATATGATTGCTATCTTTAAATATATTAGAGGGATTAATACAAGGGAGGGAGATGAATTGTTCCAGCTTAGTACTAACGTGGATACGAGAACGAATGGATATAAACTGGCCGTGGGTAAGTTCAGGCTTGAAATTAGACGAAGGTTTCTGACCGTTAGAGGGGTGAAATATTGGAACGGTCTTCCGAGGGAAACGGTGGGGGCGAGGGACTTGTCTGGCTTTAAGATTAAGTTAGATAAGTTTATGGAGGGAATGGTTTAATGGTAAAACATAGTTGTCAAGGAAAACCAAGCAATGGTAGGTAAATAGCATAATGGCTAAAAGGGGTCAGGATGGAGACTCTTGCCTATATGCTCGGGGTCTTACTGATCGCCATATTTGGGGTCGGGAAGGAATTTTCCTCCAGGGCAGATTGGCTGAGCCTCTGGAGGTTTTTCGCCTTCCTCCGCAGCATGGGGCAGGGATCTCTAGCAGGAGGGTCTCTGCCAATTGAGGTCACTAATAACAGGATTGGGGACTTCAGCAGCAGAGTCCAGGGAAGGGGCGGGGACGGTTTTATGGCCTGCAGCGTGCAGGGGGTCAGACCAGATGATCATAATGGTCCCTTCTGACCTTAAAGTCTATGAATCTATGAAAAAAAACTCATTGCCAGGGGATGTCGTGAAGGCCAAAAGTATAACCAGGTTCAAAAAAGAATTAGAGAAGTTCCTGGAGGACCGGTCCATCAATGGCTATTAGCCAAGGTGGTCAGGGGTGCAACACCGTGCACAGGGTGTCCCTACGCCTTCTGATTGAAACTGGGACTGGGTGACAGGGGATGGATCACTCGATAAATTGCCCTGTTAAGTTCATTTCTTCTGAAGCATCTGGCACCAGCAGAAGACAGGATACTGGGCTAGATGGACAATTGGTCTGACCCAGTATGGCCATTCTTATGTTACCTCTGTATTGTGCCTAGATAGGACTCATCTCCTTTGAGCCATTGATATGTGGTCTTTGCGACAATGCACCTTGTAAGGCTCTGAAATGAGCCCTGCCAATAATATAGAAAATTGTGACTTTTAGGCAAAACCTAGAGGCTAACTCTGATTCTCCAGGGATGCTGAGGTTCCCTCTTGCCCCAGCTGCAGGATGGGATGAGAGTCTTGTCCCGTCTCATCTCGTTCCCTCTCTCTCAGGCAGCAGACCTTGTGGCTGGGGTTTGCAGCCGGTTGGATTCAGTCCAGCAGCCCAGCTCCAGGACCCTGATGAAGAAGTTAGTGGCCCTGCTGGCTGGCGAGGCGGAGCATCTGGACACAGTGATCTCATGCCTTCTGGACTACTCCTTCCCTACAGACAGGTACGAAATGCCTCCACTCTTCAGGCCTCGCGTGATCCTTTGAGGCCCTATATGAGAACCTCACCACTGAGCACATTGTTTGGTCTTACTAAGGCAAAGTATAAAGCACTGACTGTTGAGGACTGAATCTCCCCCCTCTACATGGGACAAATTACCTGCCCTCTCCTCCTGATGGCTCTTCTCTTTTCAGCCACAAACCACAGCGAGTGAAATCCGCCTGTCAGAGATTCCTCTCCCCCATTCCCTGAATGTGTCTCCCCATGTGCAAGGCAGGAGCTCTCATTCCCAGTCCCCCTCTCCCGGCCCCTGGGACTTGTTAGAGATGTGCCTGTGGGAGGGGTTCTTAAAAGCACAGTCCCCCACACCTACGATCAGTGCTCATGGGTCCTGGAGCAGGGGGTGGATTTAAGTCTGTGTTCTTGAGTTCACTATCCCTTTGCTACTCCGGCTGGCAAGCACAGAGCTCATTCCGCCGTTCTCCTTCATCTGAACGTACAGATAGTGAGCCTAGGTGGAACGTTTGCTGTCTGAAGCACATTTGTGTTTGGGCAGGAAAAGTTGAGCAACAGTGATTACGCAAAGCATGGTTTTATGATGGATGATCCCAAGCGGTGAGTTCCAAAAACAATCCATATCAGCAGGGCCGGCTCCAGGCACCAGCAAAACAAGCAGATGCTTGGGGCGGCACATTTCTAGGGGCGGCATTCTGGAACCGGCCATTATAGGTGCTGACTCCGGGGCATGGGGAAAAAGTGCCCCCGCCACCCCAGCTCGCCGCCCCAGCTCGCCTCCACCTGCTTCCCTGAGCACACCGCCGCCGCTCCGCTTCTCCCCCCTGCCTCCCAGGCTTGCTGCGCGCGAAACAGCTGTTTCACACAGCAAGTCTGGGAGGGAGGAGAAGCCGAGCAGCAGGGCATTTGGGGGAGGCGGCGGTGGTGGAGCGCAGGTGAGCTGGAGTGGGGAGCGGTTCCTCTACCCCCCGTTACTTCCTGCGCCCCCCCCACCCTAGCTCACCTCCGCTCCGCCTGCTCCCCTGAATGCGCCGCCGCTCTGCTTCTCCCGCCTCCCTCCCAGGCTTGCCACCTGTGAAACAGCTGTTTTGCGCAGCAAGGCTGGGAGGGAGGAGAAGCCGAGCAGCAGGGCGTTTGGGGGAAGCGGCGGTGGTGGAGCGGAGGTGAGCTGGAGTGGGGAGCGGTTCCTCTACCCCCCGTTACTTCCTGCGCCCCCCCCACCCTAGCTCACCTCCGCTCCGCCTGCTCCCCTGAATGCGCCGCCGCTCTGCTTCTCCCGCCTCCCTCCCAGGCTTGCCACCTGTGAAACAGCTGTTTTGCGCAGCAAGGCTGGGAGGGAGGGAGGAGAAGCTGAGCGGGGGGCGCTCAGGGGAGGCGGAGGTGAGCTGGAGCGGGGAGTGGTTCCTCTACCCCCCGTTACTTCCTGCGCCCCCCGACCCTAGCTCACCTCCGCTCTGCCTGCTCCCCTGAACGCGCCGCTGCTCCGCTTCTCCCCCCTCCTTCGCCTGAGAGGGAGGGGGGAGAAGCAGAGCGGCAGTGCACCCGGGGGAGCAGGCGGAGCGGAGGTGAGCTAGGGTGGGAGGTCGCGGGGGCCCCCAGGAAGCAATGGGGGGGGGGAAATGTGGCACGCCCAGCGGAGGAGGCGGGGCTGGGGATTTGGGGAAGGGGTTTGGAAGGGGTGGAGTTGGGGCGGGGCTGGGGGAGGGGGGTACGAAAAAAAAAGTGGGGGCAGCCAACATTTTTTTTGCTCGAGGCGGCAAAAATCCTAGAGCCAGCCCTGCATATCAGAGGACTCCACTGAAACCCTCCCTCACACAGTTGTTGGCTGAGCGCTGCGGAGATCTGAGCCACGCTGCTGCATGCCCGCTCCCTTTTTTTTTTAAAGGGAATTTAATGCTGGTGAAAGGTGCCCCATTGACACCCTTGGACAATGAAGACCTCAGCTGCAGCCCAGGAAGTGACGATGAAGCTTCCTCCACACTGCCCCTAACAACACTCTGAGTTCATAGCTGGAGGGGCTGCCGACTAGGCAAGAAAGGCTCATTCAGCCTCCATGTCCCGTTCAATCCCTGAACCTACCAACAAGGGCCAAGTATGGTGGTTGACTCTGTAATGTGGACAGCGTACACTGGGCACTGGTCCGAGACCCTTAGTTCATTTCATATAGGACATCTGCTGCCAGAGAAGCTGTATTAGCCATTAGCCATCAGCCTCTCGGTATTAGCCATCAGCCAGTAACAGGTCGTGACCAATTGAGGCCAGATTCACACTGGCAGCCTTGAGCTGAAATGCTCCATATCCTGTGCCAGTGATTCTCAATCTGAGGTCCATGGAGTCCTTGTTCATGCTCCACATTGAATTGCACAAGCTCTGGGGACTGGATTGCTGGGCAGGGTGTTGGCTCCACAGGAGGATTTCTCTTACAAAGAGATTACATTGGTGAAGAGGTTTAATACCTTTTCTCCTAAGCCATCTAGTCCCTCATGTTGCCGTATTTCTGAATTTCTAGCAATGTGGCCGAGCTATGGCAGTTCCTATCTGCTGACCCGGCCCTCGGAGGACAGGTGATGGAGAACCTGGTTGTGAAGCTGCAGAGTCACCACAGCTCTGAGCACCAAGCCTCTCACACGTCTGCTGCCGTAAGTCACTGTTCGAACATCCATAGCCCCATACAGTAAAATCTATCCTATGTCTCTGTCACACGGCACACTCACCGCCAACGCGCCTCCTCATGCCAGGACATGATGTTGCAGGGCTTATTCCACACTGGTGTCCCCTTGTCCAGCCTCCTGGTTCTGCAACACTCCGCAGGTTCCATGGTCTGGCCCTCTGGCCACGTCACCTCTTCCAGGGTTAACAGAAAAGTCCAATATGGGAAAACCCAACATGTAGTAGCCTCTGTGCCAGGCCCTCAGCCCCCATCTGAGCCTCATCATTCTTGGTCTCTTAGTCCTGAGGTCGGTACTTTGCCTCTTGCTGGGGAACCCAGACCTGACCTCTGCTCTGGGTTCCAGCCCACGGACCCCATGATAGGCTGCTAAGGACTGTTCCTTCAATCCCTCACCACTTCCCTGAGCTGCTCCTCCCTTTTTCCTGCTTGTTAGCAACTCCCAGCTTCTGCTTTTCCCGCCCTGGATTTGTGGCTCCTTGTGACTTCTTCCCACCCAACTTCTGAGGAGCTTCCTCAAAGCTGTTCCCAGCCTCCCTGGCAGCAGCTGGGCTGTGTTTCAAACAGTCCTTCTGGTTTCCCTCCATAAGATAGGAGTCCCTGCCCCCTAGCCTTCCTCCTGGAGGTGGCATTTACTTCAGGCAGTCCCTCCACCTCTCCTGCAGGCAGGACTCCCCCAGTCTCCTCCTTTATGCTGGGTTGTAAGTTAGCCAACTGTGGGGCCTTAGCCAGATTCTCCTGGTGGCCCTTTTTCCCCAGTCAGTCCTCAGGCTCAGAGGGTTCAGGCATAGGTGCTGGAACTGGGGAAACGGGGGTGCTGTAGCACCCCCTGGCTTGAAGCAGTTTCCATCATATACAGGGTTTACAGTTTGGTTCAATGGCTCTCAGCACCCCCACTACACAACGTGTTCCAGCACCCCTGGGTTCAGCCTTCTCCTGCTGGTGTTTTCTCTGCTAGGAGGGAGGAGGCAGCATGTATGCTGATCTCCTTCCTAAAGCTCATCCCGATTCACTGGGAGAGAGGGGAGTCCTGGCCCTCCCATTTTGCAAGGCTCCTTTTCCCAGGTCCTTACAGAAACATAACAGGAGTTCCTCCTGAGCACGACTTATTCCTTGGACCACTTCTTCCCTACCAGTATTTCCCAGCTCCTTACGTATATCAGACATCTCAAAATCTGACAGGGCCACGCCACATGACAAGGGTGGGCTGACCCCTAGCACCGCTACCTTTACAGGGACAGACTATCCCCTCCATTTTGGGGCTACTCCATAATGTCCTGACAAACCCTTGGGGGAGGGTTCCATTCATCGCATCCATGTTGGAGCTCTGAGAAACCCCTGTGACGCTGTCTGCCCTGGTGCCAGCTCAGGATAGGGTTGCAGGCTAATTCACTCAGATGCTAACAGAAATCAAAGACGTCAAAAGCTATTGTAGTGTAATCAGGCAGTTCACCTGTGTGTTTGTTTAGTTCAAAGGAAAAGTTAAAGGAAACACTTATCTTTATAACCTGTTGATTGCTATTGTATTGTGTATATCCCTGTAATTAGTTAACCCTAGATCAAAAGTGTGCGTTGGTGTTAAAAGATGAGAATGAACTTGATGTGTAAAGTTTATGAAAACTAATGAAGGATTCTCGTTTGCTATTTCATTACATTGGCATCGTGTATATCCCTGTAATTAAATTACCCATCAAACACAATTGGAGCCTTGGAAATGTAAATGAAGAAGACTGCTAACTTCAAAGCAAGGGCTACTGTGTTTGACAACGGGAATTCACAGACTAAGTCTGAATTTCCTACTCATCAAAACCCACTTGGGTAAAGACACTGTTCAGATTGGTTTCTGGAAAAGCTATAAAATAGATGTCAAGGAATGATCCTGTATCTCTGACTGTTTGGACTCTTACAGGGAAGATGCCAAATGCAAAATGGAGATCCCCAGAAACATCTGGGTTCCTGAAAAGACTTTTAGGAAACCAAGAGATTACTACATCTCCGCTATCATTTGGGATTTACAAATTTTGACTCACCTGTTAATGTATTTTACCTGCTTTAACCTCTCAATAACTCTCATTTATTTTTCCTAGCTAATAAATCTTTAGTTAGTTTACTAGAGAATTGGCTGCCAGTGTTGTTTTTGGTGTGAGATCCAGAGTACCAATTGACCTAGGGTAAGTGACTGACCCTTTGGGGTTGGGAGTAACCTGATGTGGTGTGATTTTTGGTTTTAATAACCTTTAATCACAAAGTTCAGTTTGTCTGGGTGACAAGATAGGCTGGAGTGTCTAAGGGGACTGTCTGTGGTAAGACTGTCCTTGGTAAAACTGGTACTGTAATCCAGGAATGCACAATTGTTACTGGCTTTGTGAAATCCAGTTATAGAATATATTACTAGTTTGGGGTGCCTGCCCTGTTTTATGGCAGTCTGATCTAAGATTGGCACTCACAGTTGTGAACCACTCCAGAGAGCGTGACAATTGGCGTAGTCAGCACAGGAGTCACATGCCACAGGTCAATTGGGCTTAAAGATCATAACCCAACACTATTTAAAGTTTAAATTTGATATGGAAAGTTTTAAGGGTTAAAGATGAGTTACAATGGGTGAATCACAATCCTCTGAGAGTCTTGACTCAAAAGAACTTGAAAAAGTATGTAAATAAAGGGGGCTATCTGTTAAGAAGAAAGCCGCAGAACACGAACTGAGAGATTTGCTCATGGACTTTGACCAAAAAGCAGGGTCTCAGCCCCCCTATACCCCAGATGCAGAAGAAAAGGCCCCTCTGAGGCACTTGGAAGCCAAGAAACAATGCAAGCATGAAAGAATGACGGCGGAAGTCCAAATGAGGGAGGAGAAAGATGCCGAGGAAGCTGATGAAAGAGCCACTCTTCTCTTCATTAATTTATTCTCTCCCATTCTTAGTCCCATGAGGCATTACCCCCACCCCAAGCATGCTGTCTCTGCAGCCCCTGCAGGTCAGGAAGCTCTGCGAGATCCGAAATCAAAGCTAGGTCCCCTGTGTGGCAATGCAGCCTAGTGTCACCAGACTCCACAAGGCAAAGCCTTCAACCTGCCAGTGCCCGGCTTCCCCCGCCCTGCTGCTCAGGGCAGTTTAACTCGGTTTGTTTCTCCATGAATCAGGGGAGTTTCATAGCACATAAGCAGGAAGTCCTGAGAACTGACACAGGAGGGAGTAGGATTTCCAAGTAAGCTTGTGTCTGTCTTGTTCCTTCTTCAGGCCACATGCGCTCTCTATGAGATGATCTCGGTGAGCAAGTCCAGAGATGCCACAACCCGCCTCTATCCTCAGCTGCTAATGGCTCTTCTTGTCGAAATCCATTTCAGCCTGGGACAGAGCATACCAGGGGATAAAGTCTCTGGAAGGGAAAGCAGCCGGCAGAGCCTCCACACCAGGTACTGCGCCTACTGGAAAGTCAACGGTCTAATTACATGGACAGTCATAGAGAAGTCATAGTTCTTTTCTCCAGCTCTCATGTGGCCCCTGCAGGTTTTCCATAACTCTCTAATTCTGAGGGAGTTAGCAGGCAGGGCTTAGGTTGCAAGGGTGTCTCTCAGTGGTAAATGACATACCGACCAATGCACTGCAGAGGAAGTAGAAAGACTATCCCAGCAGCTATGGGGAGAAATTAGTGGGAGCCAATTTGCCAGTGTGTCAAAGGAATGTGGGTCTGACACTAAAGGGCTGAAGTTCTCCTGTTCTGTGACATTGACATGCCCTAGTGCTGATGTGCAGTTGTCTGTAGGATTTGCTCAGAACTCTTTCTCTTTCTTCATATTACTAAATTGTATTACTATAGTGCCTAGGAACCCCAGTCACGAACCTGTGCCTTCCTAAGCTCTATTTAAACCATTGGTGTGTCTTTCAACACACAAGTGAATCCGTCACTCCCTGACAGACCTACCATGAGGGGGCTCCTGGCACTCAGTCACGCTGGTGTGTTGTTTGAATCTAGCTCTGCAGTGGAGGCTATAAAGATGCTGCTTCTCTGTGTTGGCTGCCATTCCGAGCTGACTGTTATGGAGAAGGAGCAAGGCTGGATCCTCCTACAAAGCCCCCAAGATCACCTCCATGGAGTGAGCCTCCTGGCCAGGTAATACACAAGCGTTTTCCATGCAGTCAGTCCTGCTAGTGGGGGCAATTCCAGAATGAAACATTCCTCACTTCTGGGCTGCCATGTGGCCCCAAGCTGACCCCTCACCCTCTTGTTGCAGAACGTGCTTCTTCCCTTACTAACAAAGGTATTTCTGCTTTGTGTCACAGAGCCATGGTGCACTATGCTTGCCCTGAGACCACAAGGATGCTGCTGGACCTAGTGATCCCGCTCCTCGACAGAGGTGATAAGAAACACAGGCTGACCATGATGGCCTTCTTTGTAGAAGTAAGTTTCATTAGCTGATGAGAGCAATTGGGTCTTGTGTCCTAGATTAGTGAGCAACTCCTCAAATCAAGCCTTTGAGACTCATTATTGCGCTACATAAACGATGAGCTTTATTGGTCATGTCCACATTGCCAGGTGTCCATGCAGCACTGACTAGGCTCCCCCAGTCCTGTCCCAGCACGCTCAGTGTAAAATCTGAGATGGATCCTTTAGGGGATCATTGGTTGCTCCAAAGTTGTAATCAGGAGCCTGATGGGAATATCCAAGAAACCAAGGTTCTGTAGAACAGCATCGGCCTGGACTCTCCCGAAGGGCAGCTGGGTCTCCTGTCGGCATCAGCCTTTCTGCAGGTCCATGAAAGGTTCCTCCCTGCGAAGTCACTAAGGAAAAGCAAAGAGGGGCCTTGAGAGTGGGTATGGAGGAGAGAGGATCATGGTAAAAGCTCCCCCAGATGCAGGATCATTAGCTCTGAATGTGGCGAGCAATCTTTAACCTTCTCTATTGGATGGGTTAGTTAGAGGCACATCACCAGGAATGAGGTGGCTCTATAGTCCATCGCTAGGTTGTCCTCCCCATTTCCACGGGTTCTGTCTGGCTAGTTCCTATTTTCAGTTTTCAGGGTTTGTCTCCTCATCTAACTCATTAAGGGATGGGGTTTAATTCTCTCCTCACCAGGAGTCCAATCCTGGGCCCATTGAGATCAATGGCAAAACTTCCACTGACTTCAGTGGGGTCAGGATTTCAACTCAGGGGTTTGATTTCTCAGTCCCAGCTTTCGCGTTATCTCAGAGCGGCTTGTTCTGCTTCACACGGTCACCACGAGGGGTTCGGCTGCTCTTGGCAAACCCCCAGATGCACAAGAGTCCGCCATACAAATGGTCACTGAACATTTTGTTGCCCTACATGTTCTCCTGGAGGGTAGAGCAGCTCTGCTAACGCCTATGGCTGAGTCTAGTGCTAACGGCCAATCAAAGCCCCAGGAAGTCAGTGGGAGGACTGGGTGTCACACACAAAGTGGGGCTGATGTATAGCAATGGACAGTACAACATGGAGGTTATGATGCCTCTCCACAGAACCGACACACAAAGTTTTCCGGTAAGCACCTGCTGCTGATTCGCTCTGTGTTGTTTTCAGCTTCTGCGTTATGAAGAGGCCAAGAAGCTCCCACATTCAGACACTTTGGACCGTCTCGAGGAGTGGACAAAACACCCCAGCCCAGTTTTCCGTTCACTTGGTCTAAGAGGACTCGGCATCCTGGCAACCCAACCAGGGAAGGTGAGAGCCCAGGCTTGGTTAACTGGAAAACGACGAGGTGGCTGTGACCCAGTGGACTGAGTTCTGGGCAGGCAGTGAGGCACAGTGTTCTGAGCCCACCTCTGCTGCTGGCTTGCTGACCCTCTCGGTGCCTCCATTTCCCCAGCAGGAACGGGGATCACAACGGCCCCTCAATGCAGATCTTTCCTCGGAGAGTATTTTAGATGGGATTTTACTGCTTGGATTTCAGGTGGACGTTATCATTCTCCTAGGGCTACCACACGTCCGGGTTTCCCCGGACATGTCCGGCTTTTCGCTCTTTAAATAGCCGTCCGGGGGGGATTTCTAAAAATCTAAAAATGTCCGGGATTTCTCCCCAGTCGGCTATTTATCGACCGAAAAGCGGCTGACAGGGCGGCCGAGCGCCACTCGCATTGGGGCCTCGGCAGCCAAAGCCCCTTCCCAGCTCCCCCCATCCCCTGCAGCCTTAGCACGCCGCCTGGCAGCGCTGGGGGGTGGGGCTGTGCGCCTATGAGGGAACGCGGCGGTGGGGCTGGCAGTGGCGGCCAGAGCCCCTCCCCCGCTTCCCCCCCCTCCACAGCCACAGCACGCCGCTCGGCAGCACTCGGGCGGGGCGGGGCGCTCCTTGGGGCGCGGAGCCAGACACCTGCTCTAAGCCGAGTGGCACGGTAAGGGGGCCGGGGAGTTGGAGAAGGGGGGCAGTCAGGGGACAGGGAGCGGGGGGGGTTTGGATGGGTCGGGAGTTCGGGGGGGCTGTCAGGGGGGCAGGGGTGTGGAGAGGGGTTGGGACAGTCAGGGACAGGGAGCAGGGGGGTTAGATGGGTCGGGGGTTCTGGGGGGGGGGCTGTCAGGGGGCGGGAAGTGGGAGGGAGTGGCTAGGGGGCAGGGCTACCCCCCGCCAATGGAGTGTCCTCTCTTTGAAAGTTCAGATATGGTAACCCTAATTCTCCCCCATGCAAATTACCCCAGCAGCATTCCTGTTCCTTCTCGGAGAGACCATTCCTGGTGCTGTCACAAAGGAAGACCTTGATTGGTC
The DNA here is from genome assembly GCF_011386835.1 of Chrysemys picta bellii. Classification (NCBI taxonomy): domain Eukaryota; kingdom Metazoa; phylum Chordata; order Testudines; family Emydidae; genus Chrysemys; species Chrysemys picta. Next base: position 80,278,019 of record NC_088801.1, on the reverse strand, counting down.
TAAAGACCTTAGCGAGCACACAGGGCCCTGTCTCATCGCCCCCTCCAGTGGCAAGACCCAACATTGCAGCACTGCCTCAGTTTTCCCCTCCTCGGCTTGACTTCACAAATACCTCGTTCAATAACACCCTTATTCAGGCTCATTTATTAAGACAAACAAGCCTTTGAAGGCCAAAGATAAAACCCTCAGAATCAAACCTGACAGTGTCCAACGGACTAAAAATCAGAAACAGGATCTTCTGCCATTACCACATCTCCTCTTCTGAGCTCACTCAACAAAGGTTCCACCCTGTCCTTAGTAAACATAAGAAAACTTAACTTTGGCCCCCTTCCTGGGCACCCCTTCTGCAAGGTTTTTGCCCCCAGGCTCTGCGGAGTTCTTTGTTCTCTTGGGGGAGGACTGCTTCCCAAGGCTTCCTCCCTGGAGGCCCTTTTCCCCCATCAGATTCCCCCTGCCTTCCCTCCCAGGGTACTCTAGGAGCCACTACCCCCTGCTCCTGCTTCCCCTTCCTTCCTGACAGCCCAAAATAGTTCTCTCCTCCTCCACTGCATCTGATTAATGCATGGAGCTGGCTGGCCCCAAAGTCTCTGGCCCTGAGAGAGGCAGAGCACTCTCTTAAAGAGTGTTTGTGACCCTGCCCCCAAATGATATTTCAATGCCTTGCACTATCAGGTCCAAGTTTCTCAAACTTTGCAGAGGGTTCAGCTCTCACCTAGGACTCCCCATGGGCCAGGTTTGATTTTTTCCCCAAGTTTCACCCTTTGGGGGATTGTCTGCATGGGAAAAGAAGGTGGCTAGAAGTTTTCGTTTGTTTGTTTGTAAGTGGAAAAACTGCCCTACAGCTCAGAGACGCAATCACCCCAGGAAAAAATCACAATTGACTGGGGAGACAGCATGGAACATTTCCATCCAAAAAGGGAATGTTTTTAGGAGCGTATCAAAAGGAGCAACTAGAATGGAAACTGTGTACCAGCCTTAACTATGGAGATTGCTGCCAGCATCTGCTATAATAATAATTAATAGCACGTAGAAAAGAGAGAAAAGCCCCGAAGCAAACCACAGCTTTGCCCACCCTACACCAGAACGACCCGGGACGGGGTTAGGATTCACTGATTGCCTCGTCAGGCATCCCCATCGATTCTAAAGCACCACGCCTCCGACTGTGGAGACGGAGCTTCTCTCTGACTTGGTGCCACGGGGTAGAATAAACACAGCCCTGGCACTGTGGCGTGTACTCATTGGAGGGCTGGGAGATCTGATGAGCCCCCCCATGTGTGTGTGTGTGTAGGTGGAACAAGTCAAGGCCCTGCTGCCTGCCATCCTTTGGGGTTCGGATGAGATGGATGATGGGAGTATTCTGGAGGCCATCTCAGCTGTTCAGAACCTTCTGCAGAGCCTGGATGGGAGTGAGCTCACCAGCGTGGCCAGGAAGCTAATCCCCTTATTCGATGCTGTAAGTCAGGGTCTCTTGACCTGCCCATCCCCAGCCAGGCAGTGTTGTGACTCTGGAGTCGTAGTGGTGGCATATCTGACCTGATCAGTTCCGAGCCATTGCCTGGGCCTCAGGCATTGGTGACACCTTGGTCTCTCGTGTTCTCTGTTTGTCGCATGAAACCGTTTGGTCTCCTGAGGACTGATCTGCTTTAATCTAACTCAAGTTAACATGCTCAATGTAGTGGTCATGGGGTGAAATGTAATGTCCTGTGCTTTGGAGTCTAGATGAATGAATGACCCTTAAATGCTATGAAACGATGAAAGTGTTGAACCCATTAAAGAAACCCTCCAAAGAGCCCTTCACTGTGGATGGAGTCAGCACTTACAGGAGGCCTCCAGGGAAATTTAGGAACCACTGTCCTAACCTGTGTTGTCTGCCCCTTCACCCAAACCTTTCTGCAAATGGGTGCCCTCTTGGTGGGCAGACCATGGAGTTATTAGTCAGACTGGCCCCTATCTGTGGTTTGCATTGTGCCGAGCTCACCCTGTAAGGAGAGTGTGAAGCTCCCTCGGTGAGATCCCCTCATGGTTGTGTGTCCATCACAGGTGAGACCCCAGGTGCGCTCTGCTGCCATCATGCTCTTTACAGAGTTGCTTATCACGGTGAAGAGGAGGCAGAAGCCCCTGCTGCAGGAGGAAGTGACCCGCAGCCTGGTCCCACTGCTCCTTCACTTACAGGACGAGGACCCTGACGTGGGCAAGGTGAGTCCCGCTGCCATGTGCTCCCTGGTGCAGCAGGCCCTGACTGCTCCAGCTCTCCTGCTAGGTCTGTCTCCAGAGCCGCCTCCCAAAAGTGAAAAATCTCAGCCCTACCTGCTTACCCAAGCAAGTTCCCTGGCCTTCAATGGACACACAAGTGGAGATGTTTCATGGCTCCCAGCAGCCACTTCCTAAGATCAAACGCCAGGAGCCTCCACTAATAGGAACAAAGAGACACCAAGGGTCAGCAGGATACCATGTGACCCCCACATTCCTTTCCCTCATTGATCATTTCAGCTGGCTTTTCACTGCAGAGTGACCACAGATTCCAGCTCTTCTCATGATGCAAACTCTCCTTGTCCCATCTTGTGTTGCAGAGGTGTCAGAAAGCCTTGGCTGGGTGTTTTCAGCTCCTGGGATGGTCTTGTCCTAAGCAGATTAACAGCAAGAAGGCTTGGCACACCCATCCCCGGGTGGTGGACAAGATCTGCCAGCACTCTGTAAGTGAACAATCGGCTTCTCGTGAGTGCTGCTTCTAGAGGTGGGACTGGAAACGTGTTCCCTCACTCACTGCTCTGATTGCATGTCTAGTACTAGCATACTGCACTCTGGCTTCCTCTTAGAAGCACCCAGCTCCCCCACTCCTCCCAGTGCCTGTCAGATCTGAACAGCCAGACCTGGCCAGGAGTTCAGTACGGAGGTGAAAGCTCACAACATAAAGAATCGGTTGATGGCAAAAATGCCTTCCGAATCCTGCAGGAAACTGGATGTCCCCATTTTTCACCTTATCCCAGCCCATTGGCCACTTCTGCACCATATTTCCTATGCTCTGCACCCTCTCTAATGTCCTCCCCAGATGAAGCCCATACAACCAGGCTTCAGTGTTCTCTAGTGCCAGGCTCCAGCCCTGCAGTGCCAGCAGCTCAGACACCAGCAATGTGTCTGGTGACACTTTGAAATGGTCATTGAATGACTCCCTGGCATGTAGATGGTCGCCCCCAGGATACATGGAGATGAGAGCTGCATTCTTCCCACCCCTCCAAGCCAAGCAGCTACCTGGAGATGAAATCTCTCTACTCCTCACCCTGCGGCCCCAGCAACAAGAAGCTTCTTTGGTTTCTATTCCTAGGTGCTGAAGCTCAAGAGCGTATCTGACATCTCGCTCCAATGTCTGGATCACCTCCAAAGCCCCCAGGCTCCAATACAACGGGCAGCAGCCATCTTTATCGGTAACCACGACTTTTCTTAAGCAACTTCTATCTGAGAGGTTGTCCCGTGTTCTGCTTGGAGGGCACTAGCAGCAAGAATTAACCCCCTGGGATCCTAGTGTCTAGATTTCCTGCCCTTGAGGCAGTTGGGCTGGGGATTATATCAAAAGGCCTGGAGCAAATTACAACCCTACCCTCCAGCTCCACCGACTGGAATCCCTGTGGGACTGCAGCAATACCACAGCCATTGGCAATCAGGCTCTCTGTTTCTTCCAAGACATGAGCCTCTTTGTCTTGGAGCTTGTGGACTTGTCTGATTATCCCAGGGACCACTTGAAAGCTGTTTTGCTTGTTGGAAAGACTGACATTTTTTAAAAGGTAGCCCCAGGGGAGGTGAAAACTCCTGCAAGATTCATTTCCATTGTACGTTCCAGGTTGCACTGTTCAAAGCTCAGAGCCCGCCATGGTCAGGCAAGAGAAGGAGCTGATACTTCAGTGTAAGTAGTTGCCACATGGCTGTGTTTGCATGAGGAAGGAGAGCTCATGCTCCTTGTAGAATATCAGGGTTGGAAGGGACCTCAGGAGATCATCTAATCCAACCCCCTGCTCAAAGCAGGACCAATCCCCAGATAGTGTTTGTTTGTTTTTTAAACCCCAGTTCCCTAAATGGCCCCCTCAAGGATTGAACTCACAACCCTGGGTTTAGCAGGCCAATGCTCGAACCACTGAGCTATCCCTCCCACTTGTGAACCAGTCTAGGAAAAAGTGCAACTCCCCCGCCATGCTGCTGCATTGAGTTCAATTTAGACATGGCCAGAGGTAGCTGTTGGGAGAGCCTGGACATCAGTCCCAGCTTTGTTTTCTCTGATGTCAGGCGTCACTTCCATCTCCAGGTGCCAGAAGGTTTTACAAGGAGAAAGTAAATGCCAGGCAGGGTGAGAGGCCCTGGCATGTGTCAGGGAGATGGTGCTAAGGAGGTGGATGCCCCAGAATACAGTGGAAGATGGTGCTGCCAAGGGCAGATGTCCCTGAGGACTTAAGCGGTTATCAGCTGGCGATGACACTGATAGCCCTGGTGGGTCCAGAGCATCTGGGAGGAGTTAGTTGCTGTGGAAGATCAGGGGCGGCTCCAGGCACCAGCGCAGCAAGTGCGTACCTGGGACGGCAAGCCACGGGGGGCGGCGTGCCGGTCGCCGTGAGGGCGGCAGTCAGGCAGCCTTCGGCGGCATGCCTGCGGGAGGACCGCCGGTCCCGCAGCTTCGGCGGCAATTCGGCGGCAGGTACGCTGAAGGCGCGGGACCGGCAGATCACCGACAGAAACGCCGCTGAATCCGCGTGACCAGCGGACCGCCCGCAGGCATGCCACCAAAGGCCGCCTGACTGCCGTGCTTGGGGTGGCAAAAAACATAGAGCCGCCCCTGTGGAAGATACAGAGGCCCATGGTGCAGGTGCTAGGGCATGCTAATACGATATGTGTTTTGACCTGAGCTTCCTCTCTCTGTCTCAGTTCTCAGTGGCCTGCAGCAAGATCCGGATTCCTCTGTCCGTGTCAGTGTCTCACGGGCCATTCAGCAAGTTCGGGATGGTGGCAGAAACCAGTCACCTCAGACCCTAGGAGCTAGATTCAGGAACCTGTTCTGCTGCTTGACTGGCCAGGAGGAGAGGGAAAATGTTCCTGACAGAGATCTCTTGGGTGGCCCGGACCCTTCCCAAAGCCACCGATGGGACTCAGGAGGGCCCTGAGTTCCCACAGAGAAGTTGGTGACTGGAGGAGGTCAGCTGAGCCACCACCCCAGCCCCGAAGCCAGTGCCTGCATGATCCTCTGGTAATTACCTGCATTGTTCCCCATGAGATGTAGGCAGCTGGGGATGAGTTTAAGTGACCCCAGTACTCAGCAGAATGATGGCTACTGGCTCCAGCTAAACAAAAAGGTGACAAGACTGTTAGTGTAAAACCAAGGGCATTTGCTCTCACGTCTCTGTCTTCCTTCCATAATGGAACGAGTTGCAAGATAGCTGGTTCATTACATCAGCCACGGCATTAATGACCTTTTCCCTTTCTTCTGATTAGCCTCCGATCTCTGATACAGTCTTTGTGACCTTGTAGGAAGAGATGGAATCTGGATGATGGGGATGGATCACTTGATAAATTGCCCTGTTCTGTTCATTCCTTCTGAAGCATCTGGCACTGGCCAGTGTCAGAAGATGGAATGCTGTGCTAGATGGACCACTGGTCTGATCCAATATGGCTGTTCGTATGATCCAGGCCTCTAGTTCCCCTTGGACAGTTAAATAAAACCCTTCATCTCTCCATCCATTGACATTATATAATCTCACTCAATTGTTCACCATTGATCCGTTCCTGTGCTTGACGGGCCGAGAGCCCAACGTCGGAATAGACTTGAGGCCCCCATGTAATAGGGGGCCTGCCTTTGGGCTGCCTGCAACCCTTGATTGGTGTAATTGTCTCTCGGATGTTACGAGCCACTCAGAGAACGGCGTTCGCCGGAACATCTTGTGGCATACTCGCGACATGTCTGAAAAGCATAAGACGCCGTCTGCGGACAATGGCCCCAGTAGTCTGTAGACCGGAGCGACCATAAACATCTGCTTTACAAATGAAGTCATTCCACTCTATGCCCAATATACAACGTTGGCCTTTTATGTGGAAAGCCTCCAGCTTTGCCCACTCTGAGTGGCGCAGTCCCAATGTTTCGCAACCGTACAGCAGTACAGAGAGGATACAGCTCGATTAGATCCTGAACTTGGTTGTCGTGCCGAGATGATGTTGATTCCGTATTCATTGTAAACGACCCATGGCAGAGGTTGCAATGCCACACTCGGGCACCTAAATAAATGGCCTGAACTTTCTCAAATGCTGAATACCAAGAACTTCTCACTCGAATCTGCCGAAGCCGTGGCTGTTCAGCTCCTCTGAAAATCAATCCACTCGTTTAGATGCCTGAATATGAATGTTAGTGCCAGACTTTGGACAGTGACATAGGAAGACATTGGCCTGAGCCTATGCATGGACTCTCATCCTACAATCCAGCCCCTCAACAGATACATCCCAGCTTCTGACTGTGAACCATTCAGCTACAATGGGGAAGCCTAGATGCTGTAAGTGAATTAACATGTAATGATAGATAGACAGATAGATAGATAGTATAAGCTATTCTTTCTACCATCTGCCGTACGGATTTGCTCTGTAGAGCTTGCTGTCCCT